>NW_026559057.1:0-88863 GCF_026930045.1 Uloborus diversus
AGAATCTTCAAATTAGAAGAGA
The DNA here is from genome assembly GCF_026930045.1 of Uloborus diversus. NCBI lineage: Eukaryota > Metazoa > Arthropoda > Arachnida > Araneae > Uloboridae > Uloborus > Uloborus diversus. The sequence continues at coordinate 23 of NW_026559057.1, forward strand.
AATATATACATGGAAGATTTTCGTTCCGGCCGGGACTCGAACCCAGTACCACGCGCTTGGAACCCAACGGTCTAGCCATTAGGCTATCGGAGCTCTATCGATGGAAGTCTTAAATATAATAAAAACAAAAAATGCACCTTGGTAATTATTGATTCAAACACTTTGAAATTTACAGGTCGAATAATTAAACTGACTCAGAATTTTTCTCCCTACATAAATAATCAATATTCGCAAAAGAGAAAAATTAAAAAAAAAAAGAAGAAGAAATTTCAAATTAGAAACTAAAAGTACACATTGAAGATTTTCTTTCAGGCTGGGACTCGAACCCAGGGCCACTCGCTTGGAAGCCTAACACTCTAGCCATTAGTCTATGGGAGCACTGTCGGTGGGAGTTTTAAATATAATAAAAACAAAAAATGCACCTTGGTAATTGTTTATTTAAACACTTTGAAATCTTCGTGTCGAAAAATTAAACTGACTCAGAATTTTCTTCCCTAAATAAATAATCAATAATTGCAAAGGAAAGAAATTGAAAAAAAAAAGAATTTTCAAATTAGAAAAGAAATATATACATTGAAGATATTCGCTCCGGCTGGGACTCGAACCCAGGCCACTCGCTTGGAAGACCAGCGGTCTAGCCATTAGGCTATCGGAGTTCTGTCGAGCGGAGTCTTACTGCCTGACTGATACTGCCTGACTGACAGACTGACTCACTGACTGACTGATACTGACTGACTGACTCACTGACTGACCGAGACTGACTGACTAACTGCCTGACTGACTGAGACTGTACTGACTGACTGACTGACTGACTGAGACTGACTGACTGACTGCTTGACTCTCTGACTGGCTATTTCACTGACTGACTGAATGACTAAATGACTGACTGACACTGACTGACTGACTGCTTGACTACCTGACTGACTGCTTGACTGACTAACTGACTGGACAGGACTGACCGACTGACTGACTGACAGACTGACTGAATAAGGATGACTGACAGACTGACTGAATAAGGCTGACTGACTGACTGACTGACGGACTGACTGAATAAGGCTGACCGACTGACTGACTGCCTGACTGACTGACTAACTGACTGACTGACTGACTGACTGACCGAGACTGACTGACTGACTGACTGAGACTGGACTGGACTGACTGACTGACTGAGACTGACTGACTGCTTTAGTGACTAACTGACTGCACAGGACTGACCGACTGACTGACTGACTGACTGCCTGACTGACCGACTGACTGAATGACTGACTGACTGAGACTAAATGACTGACTGCTTGACTGACTGGCTGAAGGACTAACTGACTGACTGAGTGACTGACTGACTGGACTGACTGACTGAGACTGAATGACTGAGTGCTTGACTGATTGACTGTCAGACTGACTGACTGACTTCGCAAAAGGGAAAAATAAAAAAAAAAGAATTATAAATTAGAAAAAAATATTTGCATTTAAGATTTCCTTTCCGGCTGGGATTTGAACCCAGGGCGACACTCATGGAAGCCCAACGCTCTCGCCAATATACTATCGGATCTCTGTTGATCGGTGTCTTAATTATAATAAAAACAAAAAATGCACCTTAGTAATTATTGATCTAAAATCTTTGAAATCTAAAGGTCGAATGATTAAACTGACTCAGAATTTTCTTCCGTACATAAATAATCCATATTTGCAAAAGAAAGAAATTGAAAAAAAAAAGAATCTTCAAATTAGAAGAGAAATATATACATGGAAGATTTTCGTTCCGGCCGGGACTCGAACCCAGTACCACGCGCTTGGAACCCAACGGTCTAGCCATTAGGCTATCGGAGCTCTATCGATGGAAGTCTTAAATATAATAAAAACAAAAAATGCACCTTGGTAATTATTGATTCAAACACTTTGAAATTTACAGGTCGAATAATTAAACTGACTCAGAATTTTTCTCCCTACATAAATAATCAATATTCGCAAAAGAGAAAAATTAAAAAAAAAAGAAGAAGAAATTTCAAATTAGAAACTAAAAGTACACATTGAAGATTTTCTTTCAGGCTGGGACTCGAACCCAGGGCCACTCGCTTGGAAGCCTAACACTCTAGCCATTAGTCTACGGGAGCACTGTCGGTGGGAGTTTTAAATATAATAAAAACAAAAAATGCACCTTGGTAATTGTTTATTTAAACACTTTGAAATCTTCGTGTCGAAAAATTAAACTGACTCAGAATTTTCTTCCCTACATAAATAATCAATAATTGCAAAGGAAAGAAATTGAAAAAAAAAAGAATTTTCAAATTAGAAAAGAAATATATACATTGAAGATATTCGCTCCGGCTGGGACTCGAACCCAGGCCACTCGCTTGGAAGACCAGCGGTCACGCCATTAGGCTATCGGAGTTCTGTCGAGCGGAGTCTTACTGCCTGACTGATACTGCCTGACTGACAGACTGACTCACTGACTGACTGATACTGACTGACTGACTCACTGACTGACTGAGACTGACTGACTAACTGCCTGACTGACTGAGACTGGACTGACTGACTGACTGACTGACTGACTGACTAACTGACTGACTGAGACTGACTGACTGACTGCTTGACTCTCTGACTGGCTATTTCACTGACTGACTGAATGACTAAATGACTGACTGACACTGACTGACTGACTGCTTGACTGACTAACTGACTGGACAGGACTGACAGACTGACTGAATAAGGATGACTGACAGACTGACTGAATAAGGCTGACTGACTGACTGACTGACAGACTGACTGAATAAGGCTGACCGACTGACTGACTGCCTGACTGACTGACTGACTGAATAAGGCTGACCGACTGACTGACTGCCTGACTGACTGACTGACTGAATGACTGACTGACTGACTGACCGAGACTGACTGACTGACTGACTGAGACTGGACTGGACTGACTGACTGACTGACTGACTGAGACTGACTGACTGCTTTAGTGACTAACTGACTGCACAGGACTGACCGACTGACTGACTGACTGACTGCCTGACTGACTGAATGACTGACTGACTGAGACTAAATGACTGACTGCTTGACTGACTGGCTGAAGGACTAACTGACTGACTGAGTGACTGACTGACTGGACTGACTGACTGAGACTGAATGACTGAGTGCTTGACTGATTGACTGTCAGACTGACTGACTGACTTCGCAAAAGGGAAAAATATAAAAAAAGAATTATAAAATTAGAAAGAAATATTTGCATTTAAGATTTCCTTTCCGGCTGGGATTTGAACCCAGGGCGACACTCATGGAAGCCCAACGCTCTCGCCAATATACTATCGGATCTCTGTTAATCGGTGTCTTAATTATAATAAAAACAAAAAATGCACCTTAGTAATTATTGATCTAAAATCTTTGAAATCTAAAGGTCGAATGATTAAACTGACTCAGAATTTTCTTCCGTACATAAATAATCCATATTTGCAAAAGAAAGAAATTGAAAAAAAAAAGAATCTTCAAATTAGAAGAGAAATATATTCATGGAAGAATTTCGTTCCGGCCGGGACTCGAACCCAGTACCACGCGCTTGGAACCCAACGGTCTAGCCATTAAGCTATCGGAGCTCTGTCGATGGAAGTCTTAAATATAATAAAAACAAAAAATGCACCTTGGTAATTATTGATTCAAACACTTTGAAATTTACAGGTCGAATAATTAAACTGACTCAGAATTTTTCTCCCTACATAAATAATCAATATTCGCAAAAGAGAAAAATTAAAAAAAAAAGAAGAAGAAATTTCAAATTAGAAACTAAAAGTATACATTGAAGATTTTCGTTCAGGCTGGGACTCGAACCCAGGCCACTTGCTTGGAAGACCAGCGGTCTAGCCATTAGGCTATCGGAGCTCTGTCGAGCGGAGTCTTACTGCCTGACTGATACTGCCTGACTGACAGACTGACTCACTGACTGACTGATACTGACTGACTGACTCACTGACTGACCGAGACTGACTGACTAACTGCCTGACTGACTGAGACTGGACTGACTGACTGACTAACTGACTGACTGAGACTGACTGACTGACTGCTTGACTCTCTGACTGGCTATTTCACTGACTGACTGAATGACTAAATGACTGACTGACACTGACTGACTGACTGCTTGACTACCTGACTGACTGCTTGACTGACTAACTGACTGGACAGGACTGACCGACTGACTGACTGACAGACTGACTGAATAAGGATGACTGACAGACTGACTGAATAAGGCTGACTGACTGACTGACTGACAGACTGACTGAATAAGGCTGACCGACTGACTGACTGCCTGACTGACTGACTGACTGAATAAGGCTGACTGACTGACAGACTGACTGAGACTGGACTGGACTGACTGACTGCCTTAGTGACTAACTGACTGCACAGGACTGACCGACTGACTGACTGACTGACTGCCTGACTGACTGACTGACTGAATGACTGACTGACTGAGACTAAATGACTGACTGCTTGACTGACTGGCTGAAGGACTAACTGACTGACTGACTGGACTGACTGACTGAGACTGAATGACTGAGTGCTTGACTGATTGACTGTCAGACTGACTGACTGACTTCGCAAAAGGGAAAAATAAAAAAAAAAGAATTATAAAATTAGAAAAAAATATTTGCATTTAAGATTTCCTTTCCGGCCGGGACTCGAACCCAGTACCACGCGCTAGGAACCCAACGGTCTAGCCATTAGGCTATCGGAGCTCTGTCGATGGAAGTCTTAAATATAATAAAAACAAAAAATGCACCTTGGTAATTATTGATTCAAACACTTTGAAATTTACAGGTCGAATAATTAAACTGACTCAGAATTTTTCTCCCTACATAAATAATCAATATTCGCAAAAGAGAAAAATTAAAAAAAAAGAAGAAGAAATTTCAAATTAGAAACTAAAAGTATACATTGAAGATTTTCGTTCAGGCTGGGACTCGAACCCAGGGCCACTCGCTTGGAAGCCTAACACTCTAGCCATTAGTCTATGGGAGCTCTGTCGGTGGGAGTTTTAAATATAATAAAAACAAAAATGCACCTTGGTAATTGTTTATTTAAACACTTTGAAATCTTCGTGTCGAAAAATTAAACTGACTCAGAATTTTCTTCCCTACATAAATAATCAATAATTGCAAAGGAAAGAAATTGAAAAAAAAAGAATTTTCAAATTAGAAAAGAAATAGATAAATTGAATATATTCGCTCTGGCTGGGACTCGAACCCAGGCCACTCGCTTGGAAGACCAGCGGTCTAGCCATTAGGCTATCGGAGTTCTGTCGAGCGGAGTCTTACTGCCTGACTGATACTGCCTGACTGACAGACTGACTCACTGACTGACTGATACTGACTGACTGACTCACTGACTGACCGAGACTGACTGACTAACTGCCTGACTGACTGAGACTGGACTGACTGACTGACTGACTGACTGACTGACTAACTGACTGACTGAGACTGACTGACTGACTGCTTGACTCTCTGACTGGCTATTTCACTGACTGACTGAATGACTAAATGACTGACTGACACTGACTGACTGACTGCTTGACTACCTGACTGACTGCTTGACTGACAAACTGACTGGACAGGACTGACCGACTGACTGACGGACAGACTGACTGAATAAGGATGACTGACAGACTGACTGAATAAGGCTGACTGACTGACTGACTGACAGACTGACTGAATAAGGCTGACCGACTGACTGACTGCCTGACTGACTGACTGACTGACCGAGACTGACTGACTGACTGACTGAGACTGGACTGGACTGACTGACTGACTGACTGACTGACTGCTTTAGTGACTAACTGACTGCACAGGACTGACCGACTGACTGACTGCCTGACTGACTGACTGACTGAATGACTGACTGACTGAGACTAAATGACTGACTGCTTGACTGACTGGCTGAAGGACTAACTGACTGACTGACTGGACTGACTGACTGAGACTGAATGACTGAGTGCTTGACTGATTGACTGTCAGACTGACTGACTGACTTCGCAAAAGGGAAAAATAAAAAAAAAGAATTATAAAATTAGAAAAAAATATTTGCATTTAAGATTTCCTTTCCGGCCGGGACTCGAACCCAGTACCACGCGCTAGGAACCCAACGGTCTAGCCATTAGGCTATCGGAGCTCTGTCGATGGAAGTCTTAAATATAATAAAAACAAAAAATGCACCTTGGTAATTATTGATTCAAACACTTTGAAATTTACAGGTCGAATAATTAAACTGACTCAGAATTTTTCTCCCTACATAAATAATCAATATTCGCAAAAGAGAAAAATAAAAAAAAAAAGAAGAGGAAATTTCAAATTAGAAACTAAAAGTATACATTGAAGATTTTCGTTCAGGCTGGGACTCGAACCCAGGGCCACTCGCTTGGAAGCCTAACACTCTAGCCATTAGTCTATGGGAGCTCTGTCGGTGGGAGTTTTAAATATAATAAAAACAAAAAATGCACCTTGGTAATTGTTTATTTAAACACTTTGAAATCTTCGTGTCGAAAAATTAAACTGACTCAGAATTTTCTTCCCTACATAAATAATCAATAATTGCAAAGGAAAGAAATTGAAAAAAAAAGAATTTTCAAATTAGAAAAGAAATATATACATTGAAGATATTCGCTCCGTCTGGGACTCGAACCCAGGCCACTCGCTTGGAAGACCAGCGGTCTAGCCATTAGGCTATCGGAGTTCTGTCGAGCGGAGTCTTACTGCCTGACTGATACTGCCTGACTGACAGACTGACTCACTGACTGACTGATACTGACTGACTGACTCACTGACTGACCGAGACTGACTGACTAACTGCCTGACTGACTGAGACTGGACTGACTGACTGACTGACTGACTGACTGACTAACTGACTGACTGAGACTGACTGACTGACTGCTTGACTCTCTGACTGGCTATTTCACTGACTGACTGAATGACTAAATGACTGACTGACACTGACTGACTGACTGCTTGACTACCTGACTGACTGCTTGACTGACTAACTGACTGGACAGGACTGACCGACTGACTGACTGACTGAATAAGGATGACTGACAGACTGACTGAATAAGGCTGACCGACTGACTGACTGCCTGACTGACTGACTGACTGAATGACTGACTGACTGACTGACCGAGACTGACTGACTGACTGACTGAGACTGGACTGGACTGACTGACTGACTGACTGACTGAGACTGACTGACTGCTTTAGTGACTAACTGACTGCACAGGACTGACCGACTGACTGACTGACTGACTGCCTGACTGACTGACTGACTGAATGACTGACTGACTGAGACTAAATGACTGACTGCTTGACTGACTGGCTGAAAGACTAACTGACTGACTGAGTGACTGACTGACTGGACTGACTGACTGAGACTGAATGACTGAGTGCTTGACTGATTGACTGTCAGACTGACTGACTGACTTCGCAAAAGGGAAAAATAAAAAAAAAAGAATTATAAAAAAATATTTGCATTTAAGATTTCCTTTCCGGCTGGGATTTGAACCCAGGGCGACACTCATGGAAGCCCAACGCTCTCGCCAATATACTATCGGATCTCTGTTGATCGGTGTCTTAATTATAATAAAAACAAAAAATGCACCTTAGTAATTATTGATCTAAAATCTTTGAAATCTAAAGGTCGAATGATTAAACTGACTCAGAATTTTCTTCCGTACATAAATAATCTATATTTGCAAAAGAAAGAAATTGAAAAAAAAAAGAATCTTCAAATGAGAAGAGAAATATATACATGGAAGATTTTCGTTCCGGCCGGGACTCGAACCCAGTACCACGCACTTGGAACCCAACGGTCTAGCCATTAGGCTATCGGAGCTCTGTCGATGGAAGTCTTAAATATAATAAAAACAAAAAATGCACCTTGGTAATTATTGATTCAAACACTTTGAAATTTACAGGTCGAATAATTAAACTGACTCAGAATTTTTCTCCCTACATAAATAATCAATATTCGCAAAAGAGAAAAATTAAAAAAAAAAAGAAGAAGAAATTTCAAATTAGAAACTAAAAGTATACATTGACGATTTTCGTTCAGGCTGGGACTCGAACCCAGGGCCACTCGCTTGGAAGCCTAACACTCTAGCCATTAGTCTATGGGAGCTCTGTCGGTGGGAGTTTTAAATATAATAAAAACAAAAAATGCACCTTGGTAATTGTTTATTTAAACACTTTGAAATCTTCGTGTCGAAAAATTAAACTGACTCAGAATTTTCTTCCCTACATAAATAATCAATAATTGCAAAGGAAAGAAATTGAAAAAAAAAAGAATTTTCAAATTAGAAAAGAAATATATACATTGAAGATATTCGCTCCGGCTGGGACTCGAACCCAGGCCACTCGCTTGGAAGACCAGCGGTCTAGCCATTAGGCTATCGGAGTTCTGTCGAGCGGAGTCTTACTGCCTGACTGATACTGCCTGACTGACAGACTGACTCACTGACTGACTGATACTGACTGACTGACTCACTGACTGACCGAGACTGACTGACTAACTGCCTGACTGACTGAGACTGGACTGACTGACTGACTGACTGACTGACTGACTAACTGACTGACTTAGACTGACTGACTGACTGCTTGACTCTCTGACTGGCTATTTCACTGACTGACTGAATGACTAAATGACTGACTGACACTGACTGACTGACTGCTTGACTACCTGACTGACTGCTTGACTGACTAACTGACTGGACAGGACTGACCGACTGACTGACTGACAGACTGACTGAATAAGGATGACTGACAGACTGACTGAATAAGGCTGACTGACTGACTGACAGACTGAGTGAATAAGGCTGACCGACTGACTGACTGACTGACTGCCTGACTGACTGACTGACTGAATGACTGACTGACTGAGACTAAATGACTGACTGACTGAGACTAAATGACTGACTGCTTGACTGACTGGCTGAAGGACTAACTGACTGACTGAGTGACTGACTGACTGGACTGACTGACTGAGACTGAATGACTGAGTGCTTGACTGATTGACTGTCAGACTGACTGACTGACTTCGCAAAAGGGAAAAATAAAAAAAAAGAATTATAAAATTAGAAAAAAATATTTGCATTTAAGATTTCCTTTCCGGCTGGGATTTGAACCCAGGGAGACACTCATGGAAGCCCAACGCTCTCGCCAATATACTTTCGGATCTCTGTTGATCGGTGTCTTAATTATAATAAAAACAAAAAATGCACCTTAGTAATTATTGATCTAAAATCTTTGAAATCTAAAGGTCGAATGATTAAACTGACTCAGAATTTTCTTCCGTACATAAATAATCCATATTTGCAAAAGAAAGAAATTGAAAAAAAAAAGAATCTCCAAATTAGAAGAGAAATATATACATGGAAGATTTTCCTTCCGGCCGGGACTCGAACCCAGTACCACGCGCTTGGAACCCAACGGTCTAGCCATTAGGCTATCGGAGCTCTGTCGATGGAAGTCTTAAATATAATAAAAACAAAAAATGCACCTTGGTAATTATTGATTCAAACACTTTGAAATTTACAGGTCGAATAATTAAACTGACTCAGAATTTTTCTCCCTACATAAATAATCAATATTCGCAAAAGAGAAAAATTAAAAAAAAAAGAAGAAGAAATTTCAAATTAGAAACTAAAAGTATACATTGAAGATTTTCGTTCAGGCTGGGATTTGAACCCAGGGCCACTCGCTTGGAAGCCTAACACTCTAGCCATTAGTCTATGGGAGCTCTGTCGGTGGGAGTTTTAAATATAATAAAAACAAAAAATGCACCTTGGTAATTGTTTATTTAAACACTTTGAAATCTTCGTGTCGAAAAATTAAACTGACTCAGAATTTTCTTCCCTACATAAATAATCAATAATTGCAAAAGAAAGAATTTGAAAAAAAAAAGAATTTTTAATTAGAAAAGAAATATATACATTGAAGATATTCGCTCCCGCTGGGACTCGAACCCAGGCCACTCGCTTGGAAGACCAGCGGTCTAGCCATTAGGCTATCGGAGTTCTGTCGAGCGGAGTCTTTCTGCCTGACTGATACTGCCTGACTGACAGACTGACTCACTGACTGACTGATACTGACTGACTCACTGACTAACCGAGACTGACTGACTAACTGCCTGACTGACTGACTGACTGACTGACTGACTGACTGACTGACTGACTGACTGACTAACTGACTGACTGAGACTGACTGACTGACTGCTTGACTCTCTGACTGGCTATTTCACTGACTGACTGAATGACTAAATGACTGACTGACACTGACTGACTGACTGCTTGACTACCTGACTGACTGCTTGACTGACTAACTGACTGGACAGGACTGACCGACTGACTGACTGACAGACTGACTGAATAAGGATGACTGACAGACTGACTGAATAAGGCTGACTGACTGACTGACAGACTGAGTGAATAAGGCTGACCGACTGACTGACTGCCTGACTGACTGACTGACTGCCTGACTGACTGACTGACTGACCGAGACTGACTGACTGACTGACTGAGACTGGACTGGACTGACTGACTGACTGACTGACTGAGACTGACTGACTGCTTAAGTGACTAACTGACTGCACAGGACTGACCGACTGACTGACTGACTGACTGCCTGACTGACTGACTGACTGAGACTAAATGACTGACTGCTTGACTGACTGGCTGAAGGACTAACTGACTGACTGAGTGAATGACTGACTGGACTGACTGACTGAGACTGAATGACTGAGTGCTTGACTGATTGACTGTCAGACTGACTGACTGACTTCGCAAAAGGGAAAAATAAAAAAAAAAAGAATTATAAAATTAGAAAAAAATTTTTGCATTTAAGATTTCCTTTCCGGCCGGGACTCGAACCCAGTACCACGCGCTAGGAACCCAACGGTCTAGCCATTAGGCTATCGGAGCTCTGTCGATGGAAGTCTTAAATATAATAAAAACAAAAAATGCTCCTTGGTAATTATTGATTCAAACACTTTGAAATTTACAGGTCGAATAATTAAACTGACTCAGAATTTTTCTACCTACATAAATAATCAATATTCGCAAAAGAGAAAAATTAAAAAAAAAAGAAGAAGAAATTTCAAATTAGAAACTAAAAGTATACATTGAAGATTTTCGTTCAGGCTGGGACTCGAACCCAGGGCCACTCGCTTGGAAGCCTAACACTCTAGCCATTAGTCTATGGGAGCTCTGTCGGTGGGAGTTTTAAATATAATAAAAACAAAAAATGCACCTTGGTAATTGTTTATTTAAACACTTTGAAATCTTCGTGTCGAAAAATTAAACTGACTCAGAATTTTCTTCCCTACATAAATAATCAATAATTGCAAAGGAAAGAAATTGAAAAAAAAAAAGAATTTTCAAATTAGAAAAGAAATATATACATTGAAGATATTCGCTCCGGCTGGGACTCGAACCTAGGCCACTCGCTTGGAAGACCAGCGGTCTAGCCATTAGGCTATCGGAGTTCTGTCGAGCGGAGTCTTACTGCCTGACTGATACTGCCTGACTGACAGACTGACTCACTGACTGACTGATACTGACTGACTGACTCACTGACTGACCGAGACTGACTGACTAACTGCCTGACTGACTGAGACTGGACTGACTGACTGGCTGACTGAGACTGACTGACTGACTGCTTGACTCTCTGACTGGCTATTTCACTGACTGACTGAATGACTAAATGACTGACTGACACTGACTGACTGACTGCTTGACTACCTGACTGACTGCTTGACTGACTAACTGACTGGACAGGACTGACCGACTGACTGACAGACTGACTGAATAAGGATGACTGACATACTGACTGAATAAGGCTGACTGACTGACTGACTGACAGACTGACTGAATAAGGCTGACCGACTGACTGACTGCCTGACTGACTGACTAACTGAATGACTGACTGACTGACCGAGACTGACTGACTGACTGACTGAGACTGGACTGGACTGACTGACTGACTGACTGACTGAGACTGACTGACTGCTTTAGTGACTAACTGACTGCACAGGACTGACCGACTGACTGACTGACTGACTGCCTGACTGACTGACTGACTGAATGACTGACTGACTGAGACTAAATGACTGACTGCTTGACTGACTGGCTGAAGGACTACCTGACTGACTGAGTGACTGACTGACTGGACTGACTGACTGAGACTGAATGACTGAGTGCTTGACTGATTGACTGTCAGACTGACTGACTGACTTCGCAAAAGGGAAAAAAAAAAGAATTTAAAAATTAGAAAAAAATATTTGCATTTAAGATTTCCTTTCCGGCCGGGACTCGAACCCAGTACCACGCGCTGGGAACCCAACGGTCTAGCCATTAGGCTATCGGAGCTCTGTCGATGGAAGTCTTAAATATAATAAAAACAAAAAATGCACCTTGGTAATTATTGATTCAAACACTTTGAAATTTACAGGTCGAATAATTAAACTGACTCAGAATTTTTCTCCCTACATAAATAATCAATATTCGCAAAAGAGAAAAATTAAAAAAAAAAGAAGAAGAAATTTCAAATTAGAAACTAAAAGTATACATTGAAGATTTTCGTTCAGGCTGGGACTCGAACCCAGGGCCACTCGCTTGGAAGCCTAACACTCTAGCCATTAGTCTATGGGAGCTCTGTCGGTGGGAGTTTTAAATATAATAAAAACAAAAAATGCACCTTGGTAATTGTTTATTTAAACACTTTGAAATCTTCGTGTCGAAAAATTAAACTGACTCAGAATTTTCTTCCCTACATAAATAATCAATTATTGCAAAGGAAAGAAATTGAAAAAAAAAAGAATTTTCAAATTAGAAAAGAAATATATACATTGAAGATATTCGCTCCGGCTGGGATTCGAACCCAGGCCACTCGCTTGGAAGACCAGCGGTCTAGCCATTAGGCTATCGGAGTTCTGTCGAGCGGAGTCTTACTGCCTGACTGATACTGCCTGACTGACAGACTGACTCACTGACTGACTGATACTGACTGACTGACTCACTGACTGACCGAGACTGACTGACTAACTGCCTGACTGACTGAGACTGGACTGACTGACTGACTGACTGAGACTGACTGACTGCTTGACTCTCTGACTGGCTATTTCACTGACTGACTGAATGACTAAATGACTGACTGACACTGACTGACTGACTGCTTGACTACCTGACTGACTGCTTGACTGACTAACTGACTGGACAGGACTGACCGACTGACTGACTGACAGACTGACTGAATAAGGATGACTGACAGACTGACTGAATAAGGCTGACTGACTGACTGACTGACAGACTGACTGAATAAGGCTGACCGACTGACTGACTGCCTGACTGACTGACTGACTGAATGACCGACTGACTGACTGACCGAGACTGACTGACTGACTGACTGAGAGTGGACTGGACTGACTGACTGACTGACTGACTGAGACTGACTGACTGCTTTAGTGACTAACTGACTGCACAGGACTGACCGACTGACTGACTGACTGACTGCCTGACTGACTGACTGAATGACTGACTGACTGAGACTAAATGACTGACTGCTTGACTGACTGGCTGAAGGACTAACAGACTGACTGAGTGACTGACTGACTGGACTGACTGACTGAGACTGAATGACTGAGTGCTTGACTGATTGACTGTCAGACTGACTGACTGACTTCGCAAAAGGGAAAAATAAAAAAAAAAGAATTATAAAATTAGAAAAAAATTTTTGCATTTAAGATTTCCTTTCCGGCCGGGACTCGAACCCAGTACCACGCGCTAGGAACCCAACGGTCTAGCCATTAGGCTATCGGAGCTCTGTCGATGGAAGTCTTAAATATAATAAAAACAAAAAATGCACCTTGGTAATTATTGATTCAAACACTTTGAAATTTACAGGTCGAATAATTAAACTGACTCAGAATTTTTCTCCCTACATAAATAATCAATATTCGCAAAAGAGAAAAATTAAAAAAAAAAGAAGAAGAAATTCCAAATTAGAAACTAAAAGTATACATTGAAGATTTTCGTTCAGGCTAGGACTCGAACCCAGGGCCACTCGCTTGGAAGCCTAACACTCTAGCCATTAGTCTATGGGAGCTCTGTCGGTGGGAGTTTTAAATATAATAAAACAAAAAATGCACCTTGGTAATTGTTTATTTAAACACTTTGAAATCTTCGTGTCGAAAAATTAAACTGACTCAGAATTTTCTTCCCTACATAAATAATCAATTATTGCAAAGGAAAGAAATTGAAAAAAAAAAAGAATTTTCAAATTAGAAAAGAAATATATACATTGAAGATATTCGCTCCGGCTGGGACTCGAACCCAGGCCACTCGCTTGGAAGACCAGCGGTCTAGCCATTAGGCTATCGGAGTTCTGTCGAGCGGAGTCTTACTGCCTGACTGATAATGCCTGACTGACAGACTGACTCACTGACTTACTGATACTGACTGACTGACTCACTGACTGACCGAGACTGACTGACTAACTGCCTGACTGACTGAGACTGGACTGACTGACTGACTGACTGACTGACTGACTAACTGACTGACTGAGACTGACTGACTGACTGCTTGACTCTCTGACTGGCTATTTCACTGACTGACTGAATGACTAAATGACTGACTGACACTGACTGACTGACTGCTTGACTACCTGACTGACTGCTTGACTGACTGGACAGGACTGACCGACTGACTGACTGACAGACTGACTGAATAAGGATGACTGACAGACTGACTGAATAAGGCTGACTGACTGACTGACTGACTGACAGACTGACTGAATAAGGCTGACCGACTGACTGACTGACTGACTGACTGAATGACTGACTGACTGACTGACCGAGACTGACTGACTGACTGACTGAGACTGGACTGGACTGACTGACTGACTGACTGACTGAGACTGACTGACTGCTTTAGTGACTAACTGACTGCACAGGACTGACCGACTGACTGACTGACTGCCTGACTGACTGACTGACTGAATGACTGACTGACAGAGACTAAATGACTGACTGCTTGACTGACTGGCTGAAGGACTAACTGACTGACTGAGTGACTGACTGACTGGACTGACTGACTGAGACTGAATGACTGAGTGCTTGACTGATTGACTGTCAGACTGACTGACTGACTTCGCAAAAGGGAAAAATAAAAAAAAAAGAATTATAAAATTAGAAAAAAATATTTGCATTTAAGATTTCCTTTCCGGCTGGGATTTGAACCCAGGGCGACACTCATGGAAGCCCAACGCTCTCGCCAATATACTGTTGGATCTCTGTTGATCGGTGTCTTAATTATAATAAAAACAAAAAATGCAGCTTAGTAATTATTGATCTAAAATCTTTGAAATCTAAAGGTCGAATGATTAAACTGACTCAGAATTTTCTTCCGTACATAAATAATCCATATTTGCAAAAGAAAGAAATTGAAAAAAAAAAAAGAATCTTCAAATTAGAAGAGAAATATATACATGGAAGATTTTCGTTCCGGCCGGGACTCGAAACCAGTACCACGCGCTTGGAACCCAACGGTCTAGCCATTAGGCTATCGGAGCTCTGTCGATGGAAGTCTTAAATATAATAAAAACAAAAAATGCACCTTGGTAATTATTGATTCAAACACTTTGAAATTTACAGGTCGAATAATTAAACTGACTCAGAATTTTTCTCCCTACATAAATAATCAATATTCGCAAAAGAGAAAAATTAAAAAAAAAAAAAAAAGAAGAAGAAATTTCAAATTAGAAACTAAAAGTATACATTGAAGATTTTCGTTCAGGCTGGGACTCGAACCCAGGGCCACTCGCTTGGAAGCCTAACACTCTAGCCATTAGTCTATGGGAGCTCTGTCGGTGGGAGTTTTAAATATAATAAAAACAAAAAATGCACCTTGGTAATTGTTTATTTAAACACTTTGAAATCTTCGTGTCGAAAAATTAAACTGACTCAGAATTTTCTTCCCTACATAAATAATCAATAATTGCAAAGGAAAGAAATTGAAAAAAAAAAGAATTTTCAAATTAGAAAAGAAATATATACATTGAAGATATTCGCTCCGGCTGGGACTCGAACCCAGGCCACTCGCTTGGAAGACCAGCGGTCTAGCCATTAGGCTATCGGAGTTCTGTCGAGCGGAGTCTTACTGCCTGACTGATACTGCCTGACTGACAGACTGACTCACTGACTGACTGATACTGACTGACTGACTCACTGACTGACCGAGACTGACTGACTAACTGCCTGACTGACTGAGACTGGACTGACTGACTGACTGACTGACTGACTAACTGACTGACTGAGACTGACTGACTGACTGATTGACTCTCTGACTGGCTATTTCACTGACTGACTGAATGACTAAATGACTGACTGACACTGACTGACTGACTGCTTGACTACCTGACTGACTGCTTGACTGACTAACTGACTGGACAGGACTGACCGACTGACTGACTGACAGACTGACTGAATAAGGCTGACTGACTGACTGACTGACAGACTGACTGAATAAGGCTGACTGACTGACTGAATGACTGACTGACTGACTGACCGAGACTGACTGACTGACTGACTGAGACTGGACTGGACTGACTGACTGACTGACTGACTGAGACTGACTGACTGCTTTAGTGACTAACTGACTGCACAGGACTGACCGACTGACTGACTGCCTGACTGACTGACTGACTGAATGACTGACTGACTGAGACTAAATGACTGACTGCTTGACTGACTGGCTGAAGGACTAACTGACTGACTGAGTGACTGACTGACTGGACTGACTGACTGAGACTGAATGACTGAGTGCTTGACTGATTGACTGTCAGACTGACTGACTGACTTCGCAAAAGGGAAAAATAAAAAAAAAAGAATTTAAAAATTAGAAAAAAATATTTGCATTTAAGATTTCCTTTCCGGCCGGGACTCGAACCCAGTACCACGCGCTAGGAACCCAACGGTCTAGCCATTAGGCTATCGGAGCTCTGTCGATGGAAGTCTTAAATATAATAAAAACAAAAAATGCACCTTGGTAATTATTGATTCAAACACTTTGAAATTTACAGGTCGAATAATTAAACTGACTCAGAATTTTTCTCCCTACATAAATAATCAATATTCGCAAAAGAGAAAAATTAAAAACAAAAGAAGAAGAAATTTCAAATTAGAAACTAAAAGTATACATTGAAGATTTTCGTTCAGGCTGGGACTCGAACCCAGGGCCACTCGCTTGGAAGCCTAACACTCTAGCCATTAGTCTATGGGAGCTCTGTCGGTTGGAGTTTT
The DNA here is from genome assembly GCF_026930045.1 of Uloborus diversus. NCBI lineage: Eukaryota > Metazoa > Arthropoda > Arachnida > Araneae > Uloboridae > Uloborus > Uloborus diversus. The sequence continues at coordinate 17,339 of NW_026559057.1, forward strand.
AAATATAATAAAAACAAAAAATGCACCTTGGTAATTGTTTATTTAAACACTTTGAAATCTTCGTGTCGAAAAATTAAACTGACTCAGAATTTTCTTCCCTACATAAATAATCAATTATTGCAAAGGAAAGAAATTGAAAAAAAAAAAGAATTTTCAAATTAGAAAAGAAATATATACATTGAAGATATTCGCTCCGGCTGGGACTCGAACCCAGGCCACTCGCTTGGAAGACCAGCGGTCTAGCCATTAGGCTATCGGAGTTCTGTCGAGCGGCGTCTTACTGCCTGACTGATACTGCCTGACTGACAGACTGACTCACTGACTGACTGATACTGACTGACTGACTCACTGACTGACCGAGACTGACTGACTAACTGCCTGACTGACTGAGACTGGACTGACTGACTGACTGACTGACTGACTAACTGACTGACTGAGACTGACTGACTGACTGATTGACTCTCTGACTGGCTATTTCACTGACTGACTGAATGACTAAATGACTGACTGACACTGACTGACTGACTGCTTGACTACCTGACTGACTGCTTGACTGACTAACTGACTGGACAGGACTGACCGACTGACTGACTGACAGACTGACTGAATAAGGCTGACTGACTGACTGACTGACAGACTGACTGAATAAGGCTGACTGACTGACTGAATGACTGACTGACTGACTGACCGAGACTGACTGACTGACTGACTGAGACTGGACTGGACTGACTGACTGACTGACTGACTGAGACTGACTGACTGCTTTAGTGACTAACTGACTGCACAGGACTGACCGACTGACTGACTGCCTGACTGACTGACTGACTGAATGACTGACTGACTGAGACTAAATGACTGACTGCTTGACTGACTGGCTGAAGGACTAACTGACTGACTGAGTGACTGACTGACTGGACTGACTGACTGAGACTGAATGACTGAGTGCTTGACTGATTGACTGTCAGACTGACTGACTGACTTCGCAAAAGGGAAAAATAAAAAAAAAAGAATTTAAAAATTAGAAAAAAATATTTGCATTTAAGATTTCCTTTCCGGCCGGGACTCGAACCCAGTACCACGCGCTAGGAACCCAACGGTCTAGCCATTAGGCTATCGGAGCTCTGTCGATGGAAGTCTTAAATATAATAAAAACAAAAAATGCACCTTGGTAATTATTGATTCAAACACTTTGAAATTTACAGGTCGAATAATTAAACTGACTCAGAATTTTTCTCCCTACATAAATAATCAATATTCGCAAAAGAGAAAAATTAAAAACAAAAGAAGAAGAAATTTCAAATTAGAAACTAAAAGTATACATTGAAGATTTTCGTTCAGGCTGGGACTCGAACCCAGGGCCACTCGCTTGGAAGCCTAACACTCTAGCCATTAGTCTATGGGAGCTCTGTCGGTTGGAGTTTTAAATATAATAAAAACAAAAAATGCACCTTGGTAATTGTTTATTTAAACACTTTGAAATCTTCGTGTCGAAAAATTAAACTGACTCAGAATTTTCTTCCCTACATAAATAATCAATTATTGCAAAGGAAAGAAATTGAAAAAAAAAAAGAATTTTCAAATTAGAAAAGAAATATATACATTGAAGATATTCGCTCCGGCTGGGACTCGAACCCAGGCCACTCGCTTGGAAGACCAGCGGTCTAGCCATTAGGCTATCGGAGTTCTGTCGAGCGGCGTCTTACTGCCTGACTGATACTGCCTGACTGACAGACTGACTCACTGACTGACTGATACTGACTGACTGACTCACTGACTGACCGAGACTGACTGACTAACTGCCTGACTGACTGAGACTGGACTGACTGACTGACTGACTGACTGAGGACTGACTAACTGACTGACTGAGACTGACTGACTGACTGCTTGACTCTCTGACTGGCTATTTCACTGACTGACTGAATGACTAAATGACTGACTGACACTGACTGACTGACTGCTTGACTACCTGACTGACTGCTTGACTGACTAACTGACTGGACAGGACTGATCGACTGACTGACTGACAGACTGACTGAATAAGGATGACTGACAGATTGACTGAATAAGGCTGACTGACTGACTGACTGACAAACTGACTGAATAAGGCTGACCGACTGACTGACTGCCTGACTGACTGACTGACTGAATGAATGACCGAGACTGACTGCCTGACTGACTGAGACTGGACTGACTGACTGACTGACTGACTGACTGACTGAGACTGACTGACTGACTGCTTGACTCTCTGACTGGCTATTTCACTGACTGGCTGAATGACTAAATGACTGACACTGACTGACTGACTGCTTGACTACCTGACTGACTGCTTGACTGACTAACTGACTGGACAGGACTGACCGACTGACTGACTGACAGACTGACTGAATAAGGATGACTGACTGAATAAGGCTGACTGACTGACTGACTGACAGACTGACTGAATAAGGCTGACCGACTGACTTACTGCCTGACTGACTGACTGACTGACCGAGACTGACTGACTGACTGACTGAGACTGGACTGGACTGACTGACTGACTGCTTTAGTGACTAACTGACTGCACAGGACTGACCGACTGACTGACTGACTGACTGCCTGACTGACTGACTGACTGAATGACTGACTGACTGAGACTAAATGACTGACTGCTTGACTGACTGGCTGAAGGACTAACTGACTGACTGAGTGACTGAATGACTGGACTGACTGACTGAGACTGAATGACTGAGTGCTTGACTGATTGACTGTCAGACTGACTGACTGACTTCGCAAAAGGGAAAAATAAAAAAAAAAGAATTATAAAATTAGAAAAAAATATTTGCATTTAAGATTTCCTTTCCGGCTGGGATTTGAACCCAGGGCGACACTCATGGAAGCCCAACGCTCTCGCCAATATACTATCGGATCTCTGTTGATCGGTGTCTTAGTTATAATAAAAACAAAAAATGCACCTTAGTAATTATTGATCTAAAATCTTTGAAATCTAAAGGTCGAATGATTAAACTGACTCAGAATTTTCTTCCGTACATAAATAATCCATATTTGCAAAAGAAAGAAATCGAAAAAAAAAAGAATCTTCAAATTAGAAGAGAAATATATACATGGAAGATTATCGTTCCGGCCGGGACTCGAACACAGTACCACGCGCTTGGAACCCAACGGTCTAGCCATTAGGCTATCGGAGCTCTGTCGATGGAAGTCTTAAATATAATAAAAACAAAAAATGCACCTTGGTAATTATTGATTCAAACACTTTGAAATTTACAGGTCGAATAATTAAACTAACTCAGAATTTTTCTCCCTACATAAATATTCAATATTCGTAAAAGAGAAAAATTAAAAAAAAAAGAAGAAGAAATTTCAAATTAGAAACTAAAAGTATACATTGAAAATTTTCGTTCAGGCTGGGACTCGAACCCAGGGCCACTCGCTTGGAAGCCTAACACTCCAGCCATTAGTCTAAGGGAGCTCTGTCGGTGGGAGTTTTAAATATAATAAAAACAAAAAATGCACCTTGTAATTGTTTATTTAAACACTTTGAAATCTTCGTGTCGAAAAATTAAACTGACTCAGAATTTTCTTCCCTACATAAATAATCAATAATTGCAAAGGAAAGAAATTGAAAAAAAAAAGAATTTTCAAATTAGAAAAGAAATATATACATTGAAGATATTCGCTCCGGCTGGGACTCGAACCCAGGCCACTCGCTTGGAAGACCAGCGGTCTAGCCATTAGGCTATCGGAGTTCTGTCGAGCGGAGTCTTACTGCCTGACTGATACTGCCTGACTGACAGACTGACTCACTGACTGACTGATACTGACTGACTGACTCACTGACTGACCGAGACTGACTGACTAACTGCCTGACTGACTGAGACTGGACTGACTGACTGACTGACTGACTGACTGACTGACTAACTGACTGACTGAGACTGACTGACTGACTGCTTGACTCTCTGACTGGCTATTTCACTGACTGACTGAATGACTAAATGACTGACTGACACTGACTGACTGACTGCTTGACTACCTTACTGACTGCTTGACTGACTAACTGACTGGACAGGACTGACCGACTGACTGACTGACAGACTGACTGAATAAGGATGACTGACAGACTGACTGAATAAGGCTGACTGACTGACTGACTGACAGACTGACTGACTGACTGACCGAGACTGACTGACTGACTGACTGAGACTGGACTGGACTGACTGACTGACTGACTGAGACTGGACTGGACTGACTGACTGACTGACTGAGACTGGACTGGACTGACTGACTGACTGAGACTGACTGACTGCTTTAGTGACTAACTGACTGCACAGGTCTGACCGACTGACTGACTGACTGACTGCCTGACTGACTGACTGACTGAATGACTGACTGACTGAGACTAAATGACTGACTGCTTGACTGACTGGCTGAAGGACTAACTGACTGACTGATTGACTGGACTGGACTGACTGACTGACTGACTGACTGAGACTGACTGACTGCTTTAGTGACTAACTGACTGCACAGGACTGACCGACTGACTGACTGACTGACTGCCTGACTGACTGACTGACTGAATGACTGACTGACTGAGACTAAATGACTGACTGCTTGACTGACTGGCTGAAGGACTAACTGACTGACTGATTGACTGACTGACTGGACTGACTGACTGAGACTGAATGACTGAGTGCTTGACTGATTGACTGTCAGACTGACTGACTGACTTCGCAAAAGGGAAAAATAAAAAAAAATGAATTTTAAAATTAGAAAAAAATATTTGCATATAAGATTTCCTTTCCGGCCGGGACTCGAACCCAGTACCACGCGCTAGGAACCCAACGGTCTAGCCATTAGGCTATCGGAGCTCTGTCGATGGAAGTCTTAAATATAATAAAAACAAAAAATGCACCTTTGTAATTATTGATTCAAACACTTTGAAATTTACAGGTCGAATAATTAAACTGACTCAGAATTTTTCTCCCTACATAAATAATCAATATTCGCAAAAGAGAAAAATTAAAAAAAAAGAAGAAGAAATTTCAAATTAGAAACTAAAGTATACATTGAAGATTTTCGTTCAGGCTGGGACTCGAACCCAGGGCCACTCGCTTGGAAGCCTAACACTCTAGCCATTAGTCTATGGGAGCTCTGTTGGTGGGAGTTTTAAATATAATAAAAACAAAAAATGCACCTTGGTAATTGTTTATTTAAACACTTTGAAATCTTCGTGTCGAAAAATTAAACTGACTCAGAATTTTCTTCCCTACATAAATAATCAATAATTGCAAAGGAAAGAAATTGAAAATAAAGAATTTTCAAATTAGAAATGAAATATATACATTGAAGATATTCGCTCCGGCTGGGACTCGAACCCAGGCCACTCGCTTGGAAGACCATCGGTCTAGCCATTAGGCTATCGGAGTTCTGTCGAGCGGAGTCTTACTGCCTGACTGATACTGCCTGACTGACAGACTGACTCACTGACTGACTGATACTGACTGACTGACTCACTGACTGACCGAGACTGACTGACTAACTGCCTGACTGACTGAGACTGGACTGACTGACTGACTGACTGACTGACTGACTGACTAACTGACTGACTGAGACTGACTGACTGACTGCTTGACTCTCTGACTGGCTATTTCACTGACTGACTGAATGACTAAATGACTGACTGACACTGACTGACTGACTGTTTGACTACCTGACTGACTGCTTGACTGACTAACTGACTGGACAGGACTGACCGACTGACTGACTGACAGACTGACTGAATAAGGATGACTGACAGATTGACTGAATAAGGCTGACTGACTGACTGACTGACAAACTGACTGAATAAGGCTGACCGACTGACTGACTGCCTGACTGACTGACTGACTGAATGAATGACCGAGACTGACTGCCTGACTGACTGAGACTGGACTGACTGACTGACTGACTGACTGACTGAGACTGACTGACTGACTGCTTGACTCTCTGACTGGCTATTTCACTGACTGACTGAATGACTAAATGACTGACACTGACTGACTGACTGCTTGACTACCTGACTGACTGCTTGACTGACTAACTGACTGGACAGGACTGACCGACTGACTGACTGACAGACTGACTGAATAAGGATGACTGACTGAATAAGGCTGACTGACTGACTGACTGACAGACTGACTGAATAAGGCTGACCGACTGACTTACTGCCTGACTGACTGACTGACTGACCGAGACTGACTGACTGACTGACTGAGACTGGACTGGACTGACTGACTGACTGCTTTAGTGACTAACTGACTGCACAGGACTGACCGACTGACTGACTGACTGACTGCCTGACTGACTGACTGACTGAATGACTGACTGACTGAGACTAAATGACTGACTGCTTGACTGACTGGCTGAAGGACTAACTGACTGACTGAGTGACTGAATGACTGGACTGACTGACTGAGACTGAATGACTGAGTGCTTGACTGATTGACTGTCAGACTGACTGACTGACTTCGCAAAAGGGAAAAATAAAAAAAAAAGAATTATAAAATTAGAAAAAAATATTTGCATTTAAGATTTCCTTTCCGGCTGGGATTTGAACCCAGGGCGACACTCATGGAAGCCCAACGCTCTCGCCAATATACTATCGGATCTCTGTTGATCGGTGTCTTAATTATAATAAAAACAAAAAATGCACCTTAGTAATTATTGATCTAAAATCTTTGAAATCTAAAGGTCGAATGATTAAACTGACTCAGAATTTTCTTCCGTACATAAATAATCCATATTTGCAAAAGAAAGAAATCGAAAAAAAAAAGAATCTTCAAATTAGAAGAGAAATATATACATGGAAGATTTTCGTTCCGGCCGGGACTCGAACACAGTACCACGCGCTTGGAACCCAACGGTCTAGCCATTAGGCTATCGGAGCTCTGTCGATGGAAGTCTTAAATATAATAAAAACAAAAAATGCACCTTGGTAATTATTGATTCAAACACTTTGAAATTTACAGGTCGAATAATTAAACTGACTCAGAATTTTTCTCCCTACATAAATAATCAATATTCGTAAAAGAGAAAAATTAAAAAAAAAAGAAGAAGAAATTTCAAATTAGAAACTAAAAGTATACATTGAAAATTTTCGTTCAGGCTGGGACTCGAACCCAGGGCCACTCGCTTGGAAGCCTAACACTCCAGCCATTAGTCTAAGGGAGCTCTGTCGGTGGGAGTTTTAAATATAATAAAAACAAAAAATGCACCTTGTAATTGTTTATTTAAACACTTTGAAATCTTCGTGTCGAAAAATTAAACTGACTCAGAATTTTCTTCCCTACATAAATAATCAATAATTGCAAAGGAAAGAAATTGAAAAAAAAAAGAATTTTCAAATTAGAAAAGAAATATATACATTGAAGATATTCGCTCCGGCTGGGACTCGAACCCAGGCCACTCGCTTGGAAGACCAGCGGTCTAGCCATTAGGCTATCGGAGTTCTGTCGAGCGGAGTCTTACTGCCTGACTGATACTGCCTGACTGACAGACTGACTCACTGACTGACTGATACTGACTGACTGACTCACTGACTGACCGAGACTGACTGACTAACTGCCTGACTGACTGAGACTGGACTGACTGACTGACTGACTGACTGACTGACTGACTAACTGACTGACTGAGACTGACTGACTGACTGCTTGACTCTCTGACTGGCTATTTCACTGACTGACTGAATGACTAAATGACTGACTGACACTGACTGACTGACTGCTTGACTACCTTACTGACTGCTTGACTGACTAACTGACTGGACAGGACTGACCGACTGACTGACTGACAGACTGACTGAATAAGGATGACTGACAGACTGACTGAATAAGGCTGACTGACTGACTGACTGACAGACTGACTGACTGACTGACCGAGACTGACTGACTGACTGACTGAGACTGGACTGGACTGACTGACTGACTGACTGAGACTGGACTGGACTGACTGACTGACTGACTGAGACTGGACTGGACTGACTGACTGACTGACTGACTGAGACTGACTGACTGCTTTAGTGACTAACTGACTGCACAGGACTGACCGACTGACTGACTGACTGACTGCCTGACTGACTGACTGACTGAATGACTGACTGACTGAGACTAAATGACTGACTGCTTGACTGACTGGCTGAAGGACTAACTGACTGACTGATTGACTGACTGACTGGACTGACTGACTGAGACTGAATGACTGAGTGCTTGACTGATTGACTGTCAGACTGACTGACTGACTTCGCAAAAGGGAAAAATAAAAAAAAATGAATTTTAAAATTAGAAAAAAATATTTGCATATAAGATTTCCTTTCCGGCCGGGACTCGAACCCAATACCACGCGCTAGGAACCCAACGGTCTAGCCATTAGGCTATCGGAGCTCTGTCGATGGAAGTCTTAAATATAATAAAAACAAAAAATGCACCTTTGTAATTATTGATTCAAACACTTTGAAATTTACAGGTCGAATAATTAAACTGACTCAGAATTTTTCTCCCTACATAAATAATCAATATTCGCAAAAGAGAAAAATTAAAAAAAAAGAAGAAGAAATTTCAAATTAGAAACTAAAGTATACATTGAAGATTTTCGTTCAGGCTGGGACTCGAACCCAGGGCCACTCGCTTGGAAGCCTAACACTCTAGCCATTAGTCTATGGGAGCTCTGTTGGTGGGAGTTTTAAATATAATAAAAACAAAAAATGCACCTTGGTAATTGTTTATTTAAACACTTTGAAATCTTCGTGTCGAAAAATTAAACTGACTCAGAATTTTCTTCCCTACATAAATAATCAATAATTGCAAAGGAAAGAAATTGAAAATAAAGAATTTTCAAATTAGAAATGAAATATATACATTGAAGATATTCGCTCCGGCTGGGACTCGAACCCAGGCCACTCGCTTGGAAGACCATCGGTCTAGCCATTAGGCTATCGGAGTTCTGTCGAGCGGAGTCTTACTGCCTGACTGATACTGCCTGACTGACAGACTGACTCACTGACTGACTGATACTGACTGACTGACTCACTGACTGACCGAGACTGACTGACTAACTGCCTGACTGACTGAGACTGGACTGACTGACTGACTGACTGACTGACTGACTGACTAACTGACTGACTGAGACTGACTGACTGACTGCTTGACTCTCTGACTGGCTATTTCACTGACTGACTGAATGACTAAATGACTGACTGACACTGACTGACTGACTGCTTGACTACCTGACTGACTGCTTGACTGACTAACTGACTGGACAGGACTGACCGACTGACTGACTGACAGACTGACTGACTGACAGACTGACTGAATAAGGCTGACTGACAGACTGACTGAATAAGGCTGACCGACTGACTGCCTGACTGACTGACTGACTGACTGAATGACTGACTGACTGACTGACCGAGACTGACTGACTGACTGACTGAGACTGGACTGGACTGACTGACTGACTGACTGACTGAGACTGACTGACTGCTTTAGTGACTAACTGACTGCACAGGACTGACCGACTGACTGACTGACTGCCTGACTGACTGACTGACTGAATGACTGACTGACTGAGACTAAATGACTGACTGCTTGACTGACTGGCTGAAGGACTAACTGACTGACTGAGTGACTGACTGACTGGACTGACTGACTGAAACTGAATGACTGAGTGCTTGACTGATTGACTGTCAGACTGACTGACTGACTTCGCAAAAGGGAAAAATAAAAAAAAAGAATTATAAAATTAGAAAAAAATATTTGCATTTAAGATTTCCTTTCCGGCTGGGATTTGAACCCAGGGCGACACTCATGGAAGCCCAACGCTCTCGCCAATATACTATCGGATCTCTGTTGATCGGTGTCTTAATTATAATAGAAACAAAAAATGCACCTTAGTAATTATTGATCTAAAATCTTTGAAATCTAAAGGTCGAATGATTAAACTGACTCAGAATTTTCTTCCGTACATAAATAATCCATATTTGCAAAAGAAAGAAATTGAAAAAAAAAGAATCTTCAAATTAGAAGAGAAATATATACATGGAAGATTTTCGTTCCGGCCGGGACTCGAACCCAGTCCCACGCGCTTGGAACCCAACGGTCTAGCCATTAGGCTATCGGAGCTCTGTCGATGGAAGTCTTAAATATAATAAAAACAAAAAATGCACCTTGGTAATTATTGATTCAAACACTTTGAAATTTACAGGTCGAATAATTAAACTGACTCAGAATTTTTCTCCCTACATAAATAATCAATATTCCCAAAAGAGAAAAATTAAAGAAAAAGAAGAAGAAATTTCAAATTAGAAACTAAAAGTATACATTGAAGATTTTCGTTCAGGCTGGGACTCGAACCCAGGGCCACTCGCTTGGAAGCCTAACACTCTAGCCATTAGTCTATGGGAGCTCTGTCGGTTGGAGTTTTAAATATAATAAAAACAAAAAATGCACCTTGGTAATTGTTTATTTAAACACTTTGAAATCTTCGTGTCGAAAAATTAAACTGACTCAGAATTTTCTTCCCTACATAAATAATCAATAATTGCAAAGGAAAGAAATTGAAAAAAAAAAGAATTTTCAAATTAGAAAAGAAATATATACATTGAAGATATTCGCTCCGGCTGGGACTCGAACCCAGGCCACTCGCTTGGAAGACCAGCGGTCTAGCCATTAGGCTATCGGAGTTCTGTCGAGCGGAGTCTTACTGCCTGACTGATACTGCCTGACTGACAGACTGACTCACTGACTGACTGATACTGACTGACTGACTCACTGACTGACCGAGACTGACTGACTAACTGCCTGACTGACTGAGACTGGACTGACTGACTGACTGACTGACTAACTGACTGACTGAGACTGACTGACTGACTGCTTGACTCTCTGACTGGCTATTTCACTGACTGACTGAATGACTAAATGACTGACTGACACTGACTGACTGACTGCTTGACTACCTGACTGACTGCTTGACTGACTAACTGACTGGACAGGACTGACCGACTGACTGACTGACAGACTGACTGAATAAGGATGACTGACAGACTGACTGAATAAGGCTGACTGACTGACTGACTGACAGACTGACTGAATAAGGCTGACCGACTGACTGACTGCCTGACTGACTGACTGACTGAATGACTGACTGACTGACTGACCGAGAAACACTGACTGACTGACTGAGACTGGACTGGACTGACTGACTGACTGACAGAGACTGACTGACTGCTTTAGTGACTAACTGACTGCACAGGACTGACCGACTGACTGACTGACTGACTGCCTGACTGACTGACTGACTGAATGACTGACTGACTGAGACTAAATGACTGACTGCTTGACTGACTGGCTGAAGGACTAACTGACTGACTGAGTGACTGACTGACTGGACTGACTGACTGAGAATGAATGACTGAGTGCTTGACTGATTGACTGTCAGACTGACTGACTGACTTCGCAAAAGGGAAAAATAAAAAAAAAAGAATTATAAAATTTGAAAAAAATATTTGCATTTAAGATTTCCTTTCCGGCTGGGATTTGAACCCAGGGCGACACTCATGGAAGCCCAACGCTCTCGCCAATATACTATCGGATCTCTGTTGATCGGTGTCTTAATTATAATAAAAACAAAAAATGCACCTTAGTAATTATTGATCTAAAATCTTTGAAATCCAAAGGTCGAATGATTAAACTGACTCAGAATTTTCTTCCGTACATAAATAATCCATATTTGCAAAAGAAAGAAATTGAAAAAAAAAGAATCTTCAAATTAGAAGAGAAATATATACATGGAAGATTTTCGTTCCGGCCGGGACTCGAACCCAGTACACGCGCTTGGAACCCAACGGTCTAGCCATTAGGCTATCGGAGCTCTGTCGATGGAAGTCTTAAATATAATAAAAACAAAAAATGCACCTTGGTAATTATTGATTCAAACACTTTGAAATTTACAGGTCGAATAATTAAACTGACTCAGAATTTTTCTCCCTACATAAATAATCAATATTCGCAAAAGAGAAAAATTAAAAAAAAAGAAGAAGAAATTTCAAATTAGAAACTAAAAGTATACATTGAAGATTTTGATTCAGGCTGGGACTCGAACCCAGGGCCACTCGCTTGGAAGCCTAACACTCTAGCCATTAGTCTATGGGAGCTCTATCGGTGGGAGTTTTAAATATAATAAAAACAAAAAATGCACCTTGGTAATTGTTTATTTAAACACTTTGAAATCTTCGTGTTGAAAAATTAAACTGACTCAGAATTTTCTTCCCTACATAAATAATCAATAATTGCAAAGGAAAGAAATTGAAAAAAAAAAAGAATTTTCAAATTAGAAAAGAAATATATACATTGAAGATATTCGCTCCGGCTGGGACTCGAACCCAGGCCACTCGCTTGGAAGACCAGCGGTCTAGCCATTAGGCTATCGGAGTTCTGTCGAGCGGAGTCTTACTGCCTGACTGATACTGCCTGACTGATACTGACTGACTGACTCACTGACTGACCGAGACTGACTGACTAACTGCCTGACTGACTGAGACTGGACTGACTGACTGACTGACTGACTGACTGACTAACTGACTGACTGAGACTGACTGACTGACTGCTTGACTCTCTGACTGGCTATTTCACTGACTGACTGAATGACTAAATGACTGACTGACACTGACTGACTGACTGCTTGACTCTCTGACTGGCTATTTCACTGACTGACTGAATGACTACCTGACTGACTGCTTGACTGACTAACTGACTGGACAGGACTGACCCACTGACTGACTGACAGACTGACTGAATAAGGATGACTGACAGACTGACTGAATAAGGCTGACTGACTGACTGACTGACAGACTGACTGAATAAGGCTGACCGACTGACTGACTGACTGAATGACTGACTGACTGACTGACCGAGACTGACTCACTGACTGACCGAGACTGACTGACTAATTGCCTGACTGACTGAGACTGGACTGACTGACTGACTGACTGACTGACTGACTGACTGAGACTGACTGACTGACTGCTTGACTCTCTGACTGGCTATTTCACTGACTGACTGAATGACTAAATGACTGACTGACACTGACTGACTGACTGCTTGACTACCTGACTGACTGCTTGACTGACCAACTGACTGGACAGGACTGACCGACTGACTGACTGACAGACTGACTGAATAAGGATGACTGACAGACTGACTGAATAAGGCTGACTGACTGACTGACTGACAGACTGACTGAATAAGGCTGACCGACTGACTGACAGACTGACTGACTGAATGACTGACTGACTGACTGACCGAGACTGACCGACTGACTGACTGCCTGACTGACTGACTGACTGAATGACTGACTGACTGCTTTAGTGACTAACTGACTGCACAGGACTGACCGACTGACTGACTGACTGACTGCCTGACTGACTGACTGACTGAATGACTGACTGACTGAGACTAAATGACTGACTGCTTGACTGACTGGCTGAAGGACTAACTGACTGACTGAGTGACTGACTGACTGGACTGACTGACTGAGACTGAATGACTGAGTGCTTGACTGATTGACTGTCAGACTGACTGACTGACTTCGCAAAAGCGAAAAATAAAAAAAAAAAGAATTATAAAATTAGAAAAAAATATTTGCATTTAAGATTTCCTTTCCGGCTGGGATTTGAACCCAGGGCGACACTCATGGAAGCCCAACGCTCTCGCCAATATACTATCGGATCTCTGTTGATCGGTGTCTTAATTATAATAAAAACAAAAAATGCACCTTAGTAATTATTGATCTAAAATCTTTGAAATCTAAAGGTCGAATGATTAAACTGACTCAGAATTTTCTTCCGTACATAAATAATCCATATTTGCAAAAGAAAGAAATTGAAAAAAAAAAAGAATCTTCAAATTAGAAGAGAAATATATACATGGAAGATTTTCGTTCCGGCCGGGACTCGAACCCAGTACCGAGCGCTTGGAACCCAACGGTCTAGCCATTAGGCTATCGGAGCTCTGTCGGTGGGAGTTTTAAATATAATAAAAACAAAAAATGCACCTTGGTAATTGTTTATTTAAACACTTTGAAATCTTCGTGTCGAAAAATTAAACTGACTCAGAATTTTCTTCCCTACATAAATAATCAATAATTGCAAAGGAAAGAAATTGAAAAAAAAAAGAATTTTCAAATTAGAAAAGAAATATATACATTGAAGATATTCGCTCCGGCTGGGACTCGAACCCAGGCCACTCGCTTGGAAGACCAGCGGTCTAGCCATTAGGCTATCGGAGTTCTGTCGAGCGGAGTCTTACTGCCTGACTGATACTGCCTGACTGACAGACTGACTCACTGACTGACTGATACTGACTGACTGACTCACTGACTGACCGAGACTGACTGACTAACTGCCTGACTGACTGAGACTGGACTGACTGACTGACTGACTGACTGACTGACTGACTAACTGAGTGACTGAGACTGACTGACTGACTGCTTGACTCTCTGACTGGCTATTTCACTGACTGACTGAATGACTAAATGACTGACTGACTGCTTGACTACCTGACTGACTGCTTGACTGACTAACTGACTGGACAGGACTGACCGACTGACTGACTGACAGACTGACTGAATAAGGATGACTGACAGACTGACTGAATAAGGCTGACTGACTGACTGACTGACAGACTGACTGAATAAGGCTGACCGACTGACTGACTGCCTGACTGACTGACTGACTGAATGACTGACTGAATGACTGACCGAGACTGACTGACTGCTTTAGTGACTAACTGACTGCACAGGACTGACCGACTGACTGACTGACTGACTGCCTGACTGACTGAATGACTGACTGACTGAGACTAAATGACTGACTGCTTGACTGACTGGCTGAAGGACTAACTGACTGACTGAGTGACTGACTGACTGGACTGACTGACTGAGACTGAATGACTGAGTGCTTGACTGATTGACTGTCAGACTGACTGACTGACTTCGCAAAAGGGAAAAATAAAAAAAAAAAGAATTATAAAATTAGAAAAAAATATTTGCATTTAAGATTTCCTTTCCGGCTGGGATTTGAACCCAGGGCGACACTCATGGAAGCCCAACGCTCTCGCCAATATACTATCGGATCTCTGTTGATCGGTGTCTTAATTATAATAAAAACAAAAAATGCACCTTAGTAATTATTGATCTAAAATCTTTGAAATCTAAAGGTCGAATGATTAAACTGACTCAGAATTTTCTTCCGTACATAAATAATCCATATTTGCAAAAGAAAGAAATTGAAAAAAAAAAAAGAATCTTCAAATTAGAAGAGAAATATATACATGGAAGATTTTCGTTCCGGCCGGGACTCGAACCCAGTACCACGCGCTTGGAACCCAACGGTCTAGCCGTTAGGCTATCGGAGCTCTGTCGATGGAAGTCTTAAATATAATAAAAACAAAAAATGCACCTTGGTAATTATTGATTCAAACACTTTGAAATTTACATATCGAATAATTAAACTGACTCAGAATTTTTCTCCCTACATAAATAATCAATATTCGCAAAAGAGAAAAATTAAAAAAAAAAGAAGAAGAAATTTCAAATTAGAAACTAAAAGTATACATTGAAGATTTTCGTTCAGGCTGGGACGGGACTCGAACCCAGGGCCACTCGCTTGGAAACCTAACACTCTAGCTATTAGTCTATGGGAGCTCTGTCGGTGGGAGTTTTAAATATAATAAAAACAAAAAATGCACCTTGGTAATTGTTTATTTAAACACTTTGAAATCTTCGTGTCGAAAAATTAAACTGACTCAGAATTTTCTTCCCTACATAAATAATCAATAATTGCAAAGGAAAGAAATTGAAAAAAAAAAGAATTTTCAAATTAGAAAAGAAATATATACATTGAAGATATTCGCTCCGGCTGGGACTCGAACCCAGGCCACTCGCTTGGAAGACCAGCGGTCTAGCCATTAGGCTATCGGAGTTCTGTCGAGCGGAGTCTTACTGCCTGACTGATACTGCCTGACTGACAGACTGACTCACTGACTGACTGATACTGACTGACTGACTCACTGACTGACCGAGACTGACTGACTAACTGCCTGACTGACTGAGACTGGACTGACTGACTGACTGACTGACTGACTGACTGACTAACTGACTGACTGAGACTGACTGACTGACTGCTTGACTCTCTGACTGGCTATTTCACTGACTGACTGAATGACTAAATGACTGACTGACACTGACTGACTGACTGCTTGACTACCTGACTGACTGCTTGACTGACTAACTGACTGGACAGGAGTGACCGACTGACTGACTGACAGACTGACTGAATAAGGATGACTGACAGACTGACTGAATAAGGCTGACTGACTGACTGACTGACAGACTGACTGAATAAGGCTGACCGACTGACTGACTGCCTGACTGACTGACTGAATGACTGACTGACTGACTGACCGAGACTGACTGACTGACTGACTGAGACTGGACTGGACTGACTGACTGACTGAGACTGACTGACTGCTTTAGTGACTAACTGACTGCACAGGACTGACCGACTGACTGACTGACTGACTGCCTGACTGACTGACTGACTGAATGACTGACTGACTGAGACTAAATGACTGACTGCTTGACTGACTGGCTGAAGGACTAACTGACTGACTGAGTGACTGACTGACTGGACTGACTGACTGAGACTGAATGACTGAGTGCTTGACTGATTGACTGTCAGACTGACTGACTGACTTCGCAAAAGGGAAAAATAAAAAAAAAAGAATTATAAAATTAGAAAAAAATATTTGCATTTAAGATTTCCTTTCCGGCTGGGATTTGAACCCAGGGCGACACTCATGGAAGCCCAACGCTCTCGCCAATATACTATCGGATCTCTGTTGATCGGTGTCTTAATTATAATAAAAACAAAAAATGCACCTTGGTAATTATTGATCTAAAATCTTTGAAATCTAAAGGTCGAATGATTAAACTGACTCAGAATTTTCTTCCGTACATAAATAATCGATATTTGCAAAAGAAAGAAAATAAAAAAAAAAGAATTTTCAAATTAGAAAAGGTATATATACATTGAAGATTTTCGTTCCGGCCGGGACTCGAACCCAGTACCACGCGCTAGGAACCCAACGGTCTAGCCATTAGGCTATCGGAGCTCTGTCGATGGAAGTCTTAAATATAATAAAAACAAAAAATGCACCTTGGTAATTATTGATTCAAACACTTTGAAATTTACAGGTCGAATAATTAAACTGACTCAGAATTTTTCTCCCTACATAAATAATCAATATTCGCAAAAGAGAAAAATTAAAAAAAAAAGAAGAAGAAATTTCAAATTAGAAACTAAAAGTATACATTGAAGATTTTCGTTCAGGCTGGGACTCGAACCCAGGGCCACTCGCTTGGAAGCCTAACACTCTAGCCATTAGACTATGGGAGCTCTGTCGGTGGGAGTTTTAAATATAATAAAAACAAAAAATGCACCTTGGTAATTGTTTATTTAAACACTTTGAAATCTTCGTGTCGAAAAATTAAACTGACTCAGAATTTTCTTCCCTACATAAATAATCAATAATTGCAAAGGAAAGAAATTGAAAAAAAAAAGAATTTTCAAATTAGAAAAGAAATATATACATTGAAGATATTCGCTCCGGCTGGGACTCGAACCCAGGCCACTCGCTTGGAAGACCAGCGGTCTAGCCATTAGGCTATCGGAGTTCTGTCGAGCGGAGTCTTACTGCCTGACTGATACTGCCTGACTGACTCACTGACTGTGTGATACTGACTGACTGACTCACTGACTGACCGAGACTGACTGACTAACTGCCTGACTGACTGAGACTGGACTGACTGACTGACTGACTGACTGACTGACTGACTGACTGACTGACTGACTAACTTACTGACTGAGACTGACTGACTGACTGCTTGACTCTCTGACTGGCTATTTCACTGACTGACTGAATGACTAAATGACTGACTGACACTGACTGACTGACTGCTTGACTACCTGACTGACTGCTTGACTGACTAACTGACTGGACAGGACTGACCGACTGACTGACTGACAGACTGACTGAATAAGGCTGACCGACTGACTGACTGCCTGACTGACTGAATGACTGACTGACTGACTGACCGAGACTGACTGACTGACTGACTGAGACTGGACTGGACTGACTGACTGACTGACTGAGACTGACTGACTGCTTTAGTGACTAACTGACTGCACAGGACTGACCGACTGACTGACTGACTGACTGCCTGACTGACTGACTGACTGAATGACTGACTGACTGAGATTAAATGACTGACTGCTTGACTGACTGGCTGAAGGACTAACTGACTGACTGAGTGACTGACTGACTGGACTGACTGACTGAGACTGAATGACTGAGTGCTTGACTGATTGACTGTCAGACTGACTGACTGACTTCGCAAAAGGGAAAAATAAAAAAAAAGAATTATAAAATTAGAAAAAAATATTTGCATTTAAGATTTCCTTTCCGGCCGGGACTCGAACCCAGTACCACGCGCTAGAAACCCAACGGTCTAGCCATTAGGCTATCGGAGCTCTGTCGATGGAAGTCTTAAATATAATAAAAACAAAAAATGCACCTTGGTAATTATTGATTCAAACACTTTGAAATTTACAGGTCGAATAATTAAACTGACTCAGAATTTTTCTCCCTACATAAATAATCAATATTCGCAAAAGAGAAAAATTAAAAAAAAAAAGAAGAAGAAATTTCAAATTAGAAACTAAAAGTATACATTGAAGATTTTCGTTCAGATTGGGACTCGAACCCAGAGCCACTCGCTTGAAAGCCTAACACTCTAGCCATTAGTGTATGGGAGCTCTGTCGGTGGGAGTTTTAAATATAATAAAAACAAAAAATGCACCTTGGTAATTGTTTATTTAAACCCTTTGAAATCTTCGTGTCGAAAAATTAAACTGACTCAGAATTTTCTTCCCGACATAAATAATCAATAATTGCAAAGGAAAGAAATTGAAAAAAAAAGAATTTTCAAATTAGAAAAGAAATATATACATTGAAGATATTCGCTCCGGCTGGGACTCGAACCCAGGCCACTCGCTTGGAAGACCAGCGGTCTAGCCATTAGGCTATCGGAGTTCTGTCGAGCGGAATCTTACTGCCTGACTGATACTGCCTGACTGACAGACTGACTGACTGATACTGACTGACTGACTCACTGACTGACCGAGACTGACTGACTAACTGCCTGACTGACTGAGACTGGACTGACTGACTGACTGACTGACTGACTGACTAACTGACTGACTGAGACTGACTGACTGACTGCTTGACTCTCTGACTGGCTATTTCACTGACTGACTGAATGACTAAATGACTGACTGACACTGACTGACTGACTGCTTGACTACCTGACTGACTGACAGACTGACTGAATAAGGCTGACCGACTGACTGACTGACTGACTGACAGACTGACTGAATAAGGCTGACCGACTGACTGACTGCCTGACTGACTGACTGACTTAATGACTGACTGACTGACTGACCGAGACTGACTTACTGACTGACTGAGACTGGACTGGACTGACTGACTGACTGACTGACTGAGACTGGACTGGACTGACTGACTGACTGACTGACTGAGACTGACTGACTGCTTTAGTGACTAACTGACTGCACAGGACTGACCGACTGACTGACTGACTGACTGCCTGACTGACTGACTGACTGAATGACTGACTGACTGAGACTAAATGACTGACTGCTTGACTGACTGGCTGAAGGACTAACTGACTGAGTGACTGACTGACTGGACTGACTGACTGAGACTGAATGACTGAGTGCTTGACTGATTGACTGTCAGACTGACTGACTGACTTCGCAAAAAGGAAAAATAAAAAAAAGAATTATAAAATTAGAAAAAAATATTTGCATTTAAGATTTCCTTTCCGGCCGGGACTCGAACCCAGTACCACGCGCTAGGAACCCAACGGTCTAGCCATTAGGCTATCGGAGCTCTGTCGATGGAAGTCTTAAATATAATAAAAACAAAAAATGCACCTTGGTAATTATTGATTCAAACACTTTGAAATTTACAGGTCGAATAATTAAACTGACTCAGAATTTTTCTCCCTACATAAATAATCAATATTCGCAAAAGAGAAAAATTAAAAAAAAAAGAAGAAGAAATTTCAAATTAGAAACTAAAAGTATACATTGAAGATTTTCGTTCAGGCTGGGACTCGAACCCAGGGCCACTCGCTTGGAAGCCTAACACTCTAGCCATTAGTCTATGGGAGCTCTGTCGGTGGGAGTTTTAAATATAATAAAAACAAAAAATGCACCTTGGTAATTGTTTATTTAAACACTTTGAAATCTTCGTGTCGAAAAATTAAACTGACTCAGAATTTTCTTCCCTACATAAATAATCAATAATTGCAAAGGAAAGAAATTGAAAAAAAAAAAGAATTTTCAAATTAGAAAAGAAATATATACATTGAAGATATTCGCTCCGGCTGGGACTCGAACCCAGGCCACTCGCTTGGAAGACCAGCGGTCTAGCCATTAGGCTATCGGAGTTCTGTCGAGCGGAGTCTTACTGCCTGACTGATACTGCCTGACTGCCTGACTGACTCACTGACTGACTGATACTGACTGACTGACTCACTGACTGACCGAGACTAACTGCCTGACTGACTGAGACTGGACTGACTGACTGACTGACTGACTGACTGACTGACTGACTAACTGACTGACTGAGACTGACTGACTGACTGCTTGACTCTCTGACTGGCTATTGCACTGACTGACTGAATGACTAAATGACTGACTGACACTGACTGACTGACTGCTTGACTACCTGACTGACTGCTTGACTGACTAACTGACTAGACAGGACTGACCGACTGACTGACTGACAGACTGACTGAATAAGGATGACTGACAGACTGACTGAATAAGGCTGACTGACTGACTGACTGACAGACTGACTGAATAAGGCTGACCGACTGACTGACTGCCTGACTGACAGACTGACTGAATGACTGACTGACTGACTGACCGAGACTGACTGACTGAATGACTGAGACTGGACTGGACTGACT
Source organism: Uloborus diversus (assembly GCF_026930045.1). Classification (NCBI taxonomy): domain Eukaryota; kingdom Metazoa; phylum Arthropoda; class Arachnida; order Araneae; family Uloboridae; genus Uloborus; species Uloborus diversus. Next base: position 38,480 of record NW_026559057.1, read on the forward strand.
GACTGACTGACTGACTGAGACTGACTGACTGCTTTAGTGACTAACTGACTGCACAGGACTGACCGACTGACTGACTGACTGACTGCCTGACTGACTGACTGAATGACTGACTGACTGAGACTAAATGACTGACTGCTTGACTGATTGACTGTCAGACTGACTGACTGACTTCGCAAAAGGGAAAAATAAAAAAAAAAGAATTATAAAACTAGAAAAAAATATTTGCATTTACGATTTCCTTTCCGGCCGGGACTCGAACCCAGTACCACGCGCTAGGAACCCAACGGTCTAGCCATTAGGCTATCGGAGCTCTGTCGATGGAAGTCTTAAATATAATGAAAACAAAAAATGCACCTTGGTAATTATTGATTCAAACACTTTGAAATTTACAGGTCGAATAATTAAACTGACTCAGAATTTTTCTCCCTACATAAATAATCAATATTCGCAAAAGAGAAAAATAAAAAAAAAAGAAGAAGAAATTTCAAATTAGAAACTAAAAGTATACATTGAAGATTCTCGTTCAGGCTGGGACTCGAACCCAGGGCCACTCGCTTGGAAGCCTAACACTCTAGCCATTAGTCTATGGGAGCTCTGTCGGTGGGAGTTTTAAATATAATAAAAACAAAAAATGCACCTTGGTAATTGTTTATTTAAACACTTTGAAATCTTCGTGTCGAAAAATTAAACTGACTCAGAATTTTCTTCCCTACATAAATAATCAATAATTGCAAAGGAAAGAAATTGAAAAAAAAAGAATTTTCAAATTAGAAAAGAAATATATACATTGAAGATATTCGCTCCGGCTGGGACTCGAACCCAGGCCACTCGCTTGGAAGACCAGCGGTCTAGCCATTAGGCTATCGGAGTTCTGTCGAGCGGAGTCTTACTGCCTGACTGATACTGCCTGACTGACAGACTGACTCACTGACTGTGTGATACTGACTGACTGACTCACTGACTGACCGAGACTGACTGACTAACTGCCTGACTGACTGAGACTGGACTGACTGACTGACTGACTGACTGACTGACTGACTGACTGACTAACTTACTGACTGAGACTGACTGACTGACTGCTTGACTCTCTGACTGGCTATTTCACTGACTGACTGAATGACTAAATGACTGACTGACACTGACTGACTGACTGCTTGACTACCTGACTGACTGCTTGACTGACTAACTGACTGGACAGGACTGACCGACTGACTGACTGACAGACTGACTGAATAAGGCTGACCGACTGACTGACTGCCTGACTGACTGAATGACTGACTGACTGACTGACCGAGACTGACTGACTGACTGACTGAGACTGGACTGGACTGACTGACTGACTGACTGACTGAGACTGACTGACTGCTTTAGTGACTAACTGACTGCACAGGACTGACCGACTGACTGACTGACTGACTGCCTGACTGACTGACTGACTGAATGACTGACTGACTGAGACTAAATGACTGACTGCTTGACTGACTGGCTGAAGGACTAACTGACTGACTGAGTGACTGACTGACTGGACTGACTGACTGAGACTGAATGACTGAGTGCTTGACTGATTGACTGTCAGACTGACTGACTGACTTCGCAAAAGGGAAAAATGAAAAAAAAAGAATTATAAAATTAGAAAAAAATATTTGCATTTAAGATTTCCTTTCCGGCTGGGACTCGAACCCAGTACCACGCGCTAGAAACCCAACGGTCTAGCCATTAGGCTATCGGAGCTCTGTCGATGGAAGTCTTAAATATAATAAAAACAAAAAATGCACCTTGGTAATTATTGATTCAAACACTTTGAAATTTACAGGTCGAATAATTAAACTGACTCAGAATTTTTCTCCCTACATAAATAATCAATATTCGCAAAAGAGAAAAATTAAAAAAAAAAGAAGAAGAAATTTCAAATTAGAAACTAAAGTATACATTGAAGATTTTCGTTCAGTCTGGGACTCGAACCCAGGGCCACTCGCTTGGAAGCCTAACACTCTAGCCATTAGTCTATGGGAGCTCTGTCGGTGGGAGTTTTAAATATAATAAAAACAAAAAATGCACCTTGGTAATTGTTTATTTAAACACTTTGAAATCTTTGTGTCGAAAAATTAATCTGACTCAGAATTTTCTTCCCTACATAAATAATCAATAATTGTAAAGGAAAGAAATTGAAAAAAAAAAGAATTTTCAAATTAGAAAAGAAATATATACATTGAAGATATTCGCTCCGGCTGGGACACGAACCCAGGCCACTCGTTTGGAAGACCAGCGGTCAAGCCATTAGGCTATCGCAGTTCTGTCGAGCGGAGTCTTACTGCCTGACTGATACTGCCTGACTGACAGACTGACTCACTGACTGACTGATACTGACTGACTGACTCACTGACTGACCGAGACTGACTGACTATTTGCCTGACTGACTGAGACTGGACTGACTGACTGACTGACTGACTGACTGACTAACTGACTGACTGAGACTGACTGACTAACTGACTGACTGAGACTGACTGACTGCTTGACTCTCTGACTGGCTATTTCACTGACTGACTGAATGACTAAATGACTGACTGACACTGACTGACTGACTGCTTGACTACCTGACTGACTGCTTGACTGACTAACTGACTGGACAGGACTGACCGACTGACTGACTGACAGACTGACTGAATAAGGATGACTGACAGACTGACTGAATAAGGCTGACTGACTGACTGACTGACAGACTGACTGAATAAGGCTGACCGACTGACTGACATCCTGACTGACTGACTGACTGAATGACTGACTGACTGACTGACCGAGACTGACTGACTGAATGACTGAGACTGGACTGGACTGACTGACTGACTGACTGACTGAGACTGACTGACTGCTTTAGTGACTAACTGACTGCACAGGACTGACCGACTGACTGACTGACTGACTGCCTGACTGACTGACTGAATGACTGACTGACTGAGACTAAATGACTGACTGCTTGACTGACTGGCTGAAGGACTAACTGACTGACTGAGTGACTGACTGACTGGACTGACTGACTGAGACTGAATGACTGAGTGCTTGACTGATTGACTGTCAGACTGACTGACTGACTTCGCAAAAGGGAAAAAAAAAAAAAAAAATTATAAAATTAGAAAAAAATATTTGCATTTAAGATTTCCTTTCCGGCCGGGACTCGAACCCAGTACCACGCGCTAGGAACCCAACGGTCTAGCCATTAGGCTATCGGAGCTCAGTCGATGGAAGTCTTAAATATAATAAAAACAAAAAATGCACCTTGGTAATTATTGATTCAAACACTTTGAAATTTACAGGTCGAATAATTAAACTGACTCAGAATTTTTCTCCCTACATAAATAATCAATATTCGAAAAAGAGAAAAATTAAAAAAAAAAGAAGAAGAAATTTCAAATTAGAAACTAAAAGTATACATTGAAGATTTTCGTTCAGGCTGGGACTCGAACCCAGGGCCACTCGCTTGGAAGCCTAACACTCTAGCCATTAGTCTATGGGAGCTCTGTCGGTGGGAGTTTTAAATATAATAAAAACAAAAAATGCACCTTGGTAATTGTTTATTTAAACACTTTGAAATCTTCGTGTCGAAAAATTAAACTGACTCAGAATTTTCTTCCCTACATAAATAATCAATAATTGCAAAGGAAAGAAATTGAAAAAAAAAAAAGAATTTTCAAATTAGAAAAGAAATATATACATTGAAGATATTCGCTCCGGCTGGGACTCGAACCCAGGCCACTCGCTTGGAAGACCAGCGGTCTAGCCATTAGGCTATCGGAGTTCTGTCGAGCGGAGTCTTACTGCCTGACTGATACAGCCTGACTGACAGACTGACTCACTGACTGACTGATACTGACTGACTGACCGAGACTGACTGACTAACTGCCTGACTGACTGAGACTGGACTGACTGACTGACTGACTGACTGACTGACTAACTGACTGACTGAGACTGACTGACTGACTGCTTGACTCTCTGACTGGCTATTTCACTGACTGACTGAATGACTAAATGACTGACTGACACTGACTGACTGACTGCTTGACTACCTGACTGACTGCTTGACTGACTAACTGACTGGACAGGACTGACCGACTGACTGACTGACAGACTGACTGAATAAGGATGACTGACAGACTGACTGAATAAGGCTGACTGACTGACTGACTGACAGACTGACTGAATAAGGCTGACCGACTGACTGACTGCCTGACTGACTGACTGACTGAATGACTGACTGACTGACTGACCGAGACTGACTGACTGACTGACTGAGACTGGACTGGACTGACTGACTGACTGACTGACTGAGACTGACTGACTGCTTTAGTGACTAACTGACTGCACAGGACTGACCGACTGACTGACTGACTGACTGCCTGACTGACTGACTGACTGAATGACTGACTGACTGAAGGACTAACTGACTGACTGAGTGACTGACTGACTGGACTGACTGACTGAGACTGAATGACTGAGTGCTTGACTGATTGACTGTCAGACTGACTGACTGACTTCGCAAAAGGGAAAAATAAAAAAAAAAGAATTATAAAATTAGAAAAAAATATTTGCATTTAAGATTTCCTTTCCGGCCGGGACTCGAACCCAGTACCACGCGCTAGGAACCCAACGGTCTAGCCATTAGGCTATCGGAGCTCTGTCGATGGAAGTCTTAAATATAATAAAAACAAAAAATGCACCTTGGTAATTATTGATTCAAACACTTTGAAATTTACAGGTCGAATAATTAAACTGACTCAGAATTTTTCTCCCTACATAAATTATCAATATTCGAAAAAGAGAAAAATTAAAAAAAAAAGAAGAAGAAATTTCAAATTAGAAACTAAAAGTATACATTGAAGATTTTCGTTCAGGCTGGGACTCGAACCCAGGGCCACTCGCTTGGAAGCCTAACACTCTAGCCATTAGTCTATGGGAGCTCTGTCGGTGGGAGTTTTAAATATAATAAAAACAAAAAATGCACCTTGGTAATTGTTTATTTAAACACTTTGAAATCTTCGTGTCGAAAAATTAAACTGACTCAGAATTTTCTTCCCTACATAAATAATCAATAATTGCAAAGGAAAGAAATTAAAAAAAAAGAATTTTCAAATTAGAAAAGAAATATATACATTGAAGATATTCGCTCCGGCTGGGACTCGAACCCAGGCCACTCGCTTGGAAGACCAGCGGTCTAGCCATTAGGCTATCGGAGTTCTGTCGAGCGGAGTCTTACTGCCTGACTGATACTGCCTGACTGACAGACTGACTCACTGACTGACTGATACTGACTGACTGACTCACTGACTGACCGAGACTGACTGACTAACTGCCTGACTGAATGAGACTGGACTGACTGACTGACTGACTGACTGACTGACTGACTAACTGACTGACTGAGACTGACTGACTGACTGCTTGACTCTCTGACTGGCTATTTCACTGACTGACTGAATGACTAAATGACTGACTGACACTGACTGACTGACTGCTTGACTACCTGACTGACTGCTTGACTGACTAACTGACTGGACAGGACTGACTGACTGACTGACTGACAGACTGACTGAATAAGGCTGACCGACTGACTGACTGCCTGACTGACTGACTGACTGAATGACTGACTGACTGACTGACCGAGACTGACTGACTGACTGACTGAGACTGGACTGGACTGACTGACTGACTGACTGACTGAGACTGACTGACTGCTTTAGTGACTAACTGACTGCACAGGACTGACCGACTGACTGACTGACTGACTGCCTGACTGACTGACTGACTGAATGAATGACTGACTGAGACTAAATGACTGACTGCTTGACTGACTGGCTGAAGGACTAACTGACTGAGTGACTGACTGACTGGACTGACTGACTGAGACTGAATGACTGAGTGCTTGACTGATTGACTGTCAGACTGACTGACTGACTTCGCAAAAGGGAAAAATAAAAAAAAAGAATTATAAAATTAGAAAAAAATATTTGCATTTAAGATTTCCTTTCCGGCCGGGACTCGAACCCAGTACCACGCGCTAGGAACCCAACGGTCTAGCCATTAGGCTATCGGAGCTCTGTCGATGGAAGTCTTAAATATAATAAAAACAAAAAATGCACCTTGGTAATTATTGATTCAAACACTTTGAAATTTACAGGTCGAATAATTAAACTGACTCAGAATTTTTCTCCCTACATAAATAATCAATATTCGCAAAAGAGAAAAATTAAAAAAAAAAAAGAAGAAATTTCAAATTAGAAACTAAAAGTATACATTGAAGATTTTCGTTCAGGCTGGGACTCGAACCCAGGGCCACTCGCTTGGAAGCCTAACACTCTAGCCATTAGTCTATGGGAGCTCTGTCGGTGGGAGTTTTAAATATAATAAAAACAAAAAATGCACCTTGGTAATTGTTTATTTAAACACTTTGAAATCTTCGTGTCGAAAAATTAAACTGACTCAGAATTTTCTTCCCTACATAAATAATCAATAATTGCAAAGGAAAGAAATTGAAAAAAAAAAGAATTTTCAAATTAGAAAAGAAATATATACATTGAAGATATTCGCTCCGGCTGGGACTCGAACCCAGGCCACTCGCTTGGAAGACCAGCGGTCTAGCCATTAGGCTATCGGAGTTCTGTCGAGCGGAGTCTTACTGCCTGACTGATACTGCCTGACTGACAGACTGACTCACTGACTGACTGATACTGACTGACTGACTCACTGACTGACCGAGACTGACTGACTAACTGCCTGACTGACTGAGACTGGACTGACTGACTGACTGACTGACTGACTGACTGACTGACTAACTGACTGACTGAGACTGACTGACTGACTGCTTGACTCTCTGACTGGCTATTGCACTGACTGACTGAATGACTAAATGACTGACTGACACTGACTGACTGACTGCTTGACTACCTGACTGACTGCTTGACTGACTAACTGACTGGACAGGACTGACCGACTGACTGACTGACAGACTGACTGAATAAGGATGACTGACAGACTGACTGAATAAGGCTGACTGACTGACTGACTGACAGACTGACTGAATAAGGCTGACCGACTGACTGACTGCCTGACTGACTGAACGACTGACTGACTGACTGACCGAGACTGACTGACTGACTGACTGAGACTGGACTGGACTGACTGACTGACTGACTGACTGAGACTGACTGACTGCTTTAGTGACTAACTGACTGCACAGGACTGACCGACTGACTGACTGACTGACTGCCTGACTGACTGACTGAATGACTGACTGACTGAGACTAAATGACTGACTGCTTGACTGACTGGCTGAAGGACTAACTGACTGACTGAGTGACTGACTGACTGGACTGACTGACTGAGACTGAATGACTGAGTGCTTGACTGATTGACTGTCAGACTGACTGACTGACTTCGCAAAAGGGAAAAATAAAAAAAAAAGAATTATAAAATTAGAAAAAAATATTTGCATTTAAGATTTCCTTTCCGGCTGGGATTTGAACCCAGGGCGACACTCATGGAAGCCCAACGCTCTCGCCAATATACTATCGGATCTCTGTTGATCGGTGTCTTAATTATAATAAAAACAAAAAATGCACCTTGGTAATTATTGATCTAAAATCTTTGAAATCTAAAGGTCGAATGATTAAACTGACTCAGAATTTTCTTCCGTACATAAATAATCGATATTTGCAAAAGAAAGAAAATGAAAAAAAAAGAATTTTCAAATTAGAAAAGGTATATATACATTGAAGATTTTCGTTCCGGCCGGGACTCGAACCCAGTACCACGCGCTAGGAACCCAACGGTCTAGCCACTAGGCTATCGGAGCTCTGTCGATGGAAGTCTTAAATATAATAAAAACAAAAAATGCACCTTGGTAATTATTGATTCAAACACTTTGAAATTTACAGGTCGAATAATTAAACTGACTCAGAATTTTTCTCCCTACATAAATAATCAATATTCGCAAAAGAGAAAAATTAAAAAAAAAAGAAGAAGAAATTTCAAATTAGAAACTAAAAGTATACATTGAAGATTTTCGTTCAGGCTGGGACTCGAACCCAGGGCCACTCGCTTGGAAGCCTAACACTCTAGCCGTTAGTCTATGGGAGCTCTGTCGGTGGGAGTTTTAAATATAATAAAAACAAAAAATGCACCTTGGTAATTGTTTATTTAAACACTTTGAAATCTTTGTGTCGAAAAATTAAACTGACTCAGAATTTTCTTCCCTACATAAATAATCAATAATTGCAAAGGAAAGAAATTGAAAAGAAAAAAGAATTTTCAAATTAGAAAAGAAACATATACATTGAAGATATTCGCTCCGGCTGGGACTCGAATCCAGGCCACTCGCTTGGAAGACCAGCGGTCTAGCCATTAGGCTATCGGAGTTCTGTCGAGCGGAGTCTTACTGCCTGACTGATACAGCCTGACTGACAGACTGACTCACTGACTGACTGATACTGACTGACTGACCGAGACTGACTGACTAACTGCCTGACTGACTGAGACTGGACTGACTGACTGACTGACTGACTGACTGACTGACTGACTGACTGGGACTGACTGACTGACTGCTTGACTCTCTGACTGGCTATTTCACTGACTGACTGAATGACTAAATGACTGACTGACACTGACTGACTGACTGCTTGACTACCTGACTGACTGCTTGACTGACTAACTGACTGGACAGGACTGACCGACTGACTGACTGACAGACTGACTGAATAAGGATGACTGACAGACTGACTGAATAAGGCTGACTGACCGACTGACAGACTGACTGAATAAGGCTGACCGACTGACTGACTGCCTGACTGACTGACTGACTGAATGACTGACTGACTGACTGACCGAGACTGACTGACTGACTGACTGAGACTGGACTGGACTGACTGACTGACTGACTGACTGAGACTGACTGACTGCTTTAGTGACTAACTGACTGCACAGGACTGACCGACTGACTGACTGACTGACTGCCTGACTGACTGACTGACTGAATGACTGACTGACTGAGACTAAATGACTGACTGCTTGACTGACTGGCTGAAGGACTAACTGACTGACTGAGTGACTGACTGACTGGACTGACTGACTGAGACTGAATGACTGAGTGCTTGACTGATTGACTGTCAGACTGACTGACTGACTTCGCAAAAGGGAAAAATAAAAAAAAAAGAATTATAAAATTAGAAAAAAATAATTGCATTTAAGATTTCCTTTCCGGCCGGGACTCGAACCCAGTACCACGCGCTAGGAACCCAACGGTCTAGCCATTAGCCTATCGGAGCTCTGTCGATGGAAGTCTTAAATATAATAAAAACAAAAAATGCACCTTGGTAATTATTGATTCAAACACTTTGAAATTTACAGGTCGAATAATTAAACTGACTCAGAATTTTTCTCCCTACATAAATTATCAATATTCGCAAAAGAGAAAAATTTAAAAAAAAGAAGAAGAAATTTCAAATTAGAAACTAAAAGTATACATTGAAGATTTTCGTTCAGGCTGGGACTCGAACCCAGGGCCACTCGCTTGGAAGCCTAACACTCTAGCCGTTAGTCTATGGGAGCTCTGTCGGTGGGAGTTTTAAATATAATAAAAACAAAAAATGCAACTTGGTAATTGTTTATTTAAACACTTTGAAATCTTCGTGTCGAAAAATTAAACTGACTCAGAATTTTCTTCCCTACATAAATAATCAATAATTGCAAAGGAAAGAAATTGAAAAAAAAAAGAATTTTCAAATTAGAAAAGAAATATATACATTGAAGATATTCGCTCCGGCTGGGACTCGAACCCAGGCCACTCGCTTGGAAGACCAGCGGTCTAGCCATTAGGCTATCGGAGTTCTGTCGAGCGGAGTCTTACTGCCTGACTGATACTGCCTGACTGACAGACTGACTCACTGACTGACTGATACTGACTGACTGACTCACTGACTGACCGAGACTGACTGACTAACTGCCTGACTGAATGAGACTGGACTGACTGACTGACTGACTGACTGACTGACTAACTGACTGACTGAGACTGACTGACTGACTGCTTGACTCTCTGACTGGCTATTTCACTGACTGACTGAATGACTAAATGACTGACTGGCACTGACTGACTGACTGCTTGACTACCTGACTGACTGCTTGACTGACTAACTGACTGGACAGGACTGACTGACTGACTGACTGACAGACTGACTGAATAAGGCTGACCGACTGACTGACTGCCTGACTGACTGACTGACTGAATGACTGACTGACTGACCGAGACTGACTGACTGACTGACTGAGACTGGACTGGACTGACTGACTGACTGACTGACTGAGACTGACTAAATGCTTTAGTGACTAACTGACTGCACAGGACTGACCGACTGACTGACTGACTGACTGCCTGACTGACTGACTGACTGAATGACTGACTGACTGAGACTAAATGACTGACTGCTTGACTGACTGGCTGAAGGACTAACTGACTGACTGAGTGACTGACTGACTGGACTGACTGACTGAGACTGAATGACTGAGTGCTTGACTGATTGACTGTCAGACTGACTGACTGACTTCGCAAAAGGGAAAAATAAAAAAAAAGAATTATAAAATTAGAAAAAAATATTTGCATTTAAGATTTCCTTTCCGGCCGGGACTCGAACCCAGTACCACGCGCTAGGAACCCAACGGTCTAGCCATTAGGCTATCGGAGCTCTGTCGATGGAAGTCTTAAATATAATAAAAACAAAAAATGCACCTTGGTAATTATTGATTCAAACACTTTGAAATTTACAGGTCGAATAATTAAACTGACTCAGAATTTTTCTCCCTACATAAATTATCAATATTCGCAAAAGAGAAAAATTTAAAAAAAAGAAGAAGAAATTTCAAATTAGAAACTAAAAGTATACATTGAAGATTTTCGTTCAGGCTGGGACTCGAACCCAGGGCCACTCGCTTGGAAGCCTAACACTCTAGCCGTTAGTCTATGGGAGCTCTGTCGGTGGGAGTTTTAAATATAATAAAAACAAAAAATGCAACTTGGTAATTGTTTATTTAAACACTTTGAAATCTTCGTGTCGAAAAATTAAACTGACTCAGAATTTTCTTCCCTACATAAATAATCAATAATTGCAAAGGAAAGAAATTGAAAAAAAAAAGAATTTTCAAATTAGAAAAGAAATATATACATTGAAGATATTCGCTCCGGCTGGGACTCGAACCCAGGCCACTCGCTTGGAAGACCAGCGGTCTAGCCATTAGGCTATCGGAGTTCTGTCGAGCGGAGTCTTACTGCCTGACTGATACTGCCTGACTGACAGACTGACTCACTGACTGACTGATACTGACTGACTGACTCACTGACTGACCGAGACTGACTGACTAACTGCCTGACTGAATGAGACTGGACTGACTGACTGACTGACTGACTGACTGACTAACTGACTGACTGAGACTGACTGACTGACTGCTTGACTCTCTGACTGGCTATTTCACTGACTGACTGAATGACTAAATGACTGACTGGCACTGACTGACTGACTGCTTGACTACCTGACTGACTGCTTGACTGACTAACTGACTGGACAGGACTGACTGACTGACTGACTGACAGACTGACTGAATAAGGCTGACCGACTGACTGACTGCCTGACTGACTGACTGACTGAATGACTGACTGACTGACCGAGACTGACTGACTGACTGACTGAGACTGGACTGGACTGACTGACTGACTGACTGACTGAGACTGACTAAATGCTTTAGTGACTAACTGACTGCACAGGACTGACCGACTGACTGACTGACTGACTGCCTGACTGACTGACTGACTGAATGACTGACTGACTGAGACTAAATGACTGACTGCTTGACTGACTGGCTGAAGGACTAACTGACTGACTGAGTGACTGACTGACTGGACTGACTGACTGAGACTGAATGACTGAGTGCTTGACTGATTGACTGTCAGACTGACTGACTGACTTCGCAAAAGGGAAAAATAAAAAAAAAGAATTATAAAATTAGAAAAAAATATTTGCATTTAAGATTTCCTTTCCGGCCGGGACTCGAACCCAGTACCACGCGCTAGGAACCCAACGGTCTAGCCATTAGGCTATCGGAGCTCTGTCGATGGAAGTCTTAAATATAATAAAAACAAAAAATGCACCTTGGTAATTATTGATTCAAACACTTTGAAATTTACAATTCGAATAATTAAACTGACTCAGAATTTTTCTCCCTACATAAATAATCAATATTCGCAAAAGAGAAAAATTAAAAAAAAAGAAGAAGAAATTTCAAATTAGAAACTAAAAGTATACATTGAAGATTTTCGTTCAGGCTGGGACTCGAACCCAGGGCCACTCGCTTGGAAGCCTAACACTCTAGCCATTAGTCTATGGGAGCTCTGTCGGTGGGAGTTTTAAATATAATAAAAACAAAAAATGCACCTTGGTAATTGTTTATTTAAACACTTTGAAATCTTCGTGTCGAAAAATTAAACTGACTCAGAATTTTTTTCCCTACATAAATAATCAATAATTGCAAAGGAAAGAAATTGAAAAAAAAAAGAATTTTCAAATTAGAAAAGAAATGTATACATTGAAGATATTCGCTCCGGCTGGGACTCGAACCCAGGCCACTCGCTTGGAAGACCAGCGGTCTAGCCATTAGGCTATCGGAGTTCTGTCGAGCGGAGTCTTACTGCCTGACTGATACTGCCTGACTGACAGACTGACTCACTGACTGACTGATACTGACTGACTGACTCACTGACTGACCGAGACTGACTGACTAACTGCCTGACTGACTGAGACTGGACTGACTGACTGACTGACTGACTGACTGACTGACTAACTGACTGACTGAGACTGACTGACTGACTGCTTGACTCTCTGACTGGCTATTGCACTGACTGACTGAATGACTAAATGACTGACTGACACTGACTGACTGACTGCTTGACTACCTGACTGACTGCTTGACTGACTAACTGACTGGACAGGACTGACCGACTGACTGACTGACAGACTGACTGAATAAGGATGACTGACAGACTGACTGAATAAGGCTGACTGACTGACTGACTGACAGACTGACTGAATAAGGCTGACCGACTGACTGACTGCCTGACTGACTGAATGACTGACTGACTGACTGACCGAGACTGACTGACTGACTGACTGAGACTGGACTGGACTGACTGACTGACTGACTGAGACTGGACTGGACTGACTGACTGAGACTGACTGACTGCTTTAGTGACTAACTGACTGCACAGGACTGACCGACTGACTGACTGACTGACTGACTGAATGACTGACTGACTGAGACTAAATGACTGACTGCTTGACTGACTGGCTGAAGGACTAACTGACTGACTGAGTGACTGACTGACTGGACTGACTGACTGAAACTGAATGACTGAGTGCTTGACTGATTGACTGTCAGACTGACTGACTGACTTCGCAAAAGGGAAAAATAAAAAAAAAAAGAATTATAAAATTAGAAAAAAATATTTGCATTTAAGATTTCCTTTCCTGCTGGGATTTGAACCCAGGGCGACACTCATGGAAGCCCAACGCTCTCGCCAATACACTATCGGATCTCTGTTGATCGGTGTCTTAATTATAATAAAAACAAAAAATGCACCTTGGTAATTATTGATCTAAAATCTTTGAAATCTAAAGGTCGAATGATTAAACTGACTCAGAATTTTCTTCCGTACATAAATAATCGATATTTGCAAAAGAAAGAAAATGAAAAAAAAAAGAATTTTCAAATTAGAAAAGGTATATATACATTGAAGATTTTCGTTCCGGCCGGGAATCGAACCCAGTACCACGCGCTAGGAACCCAACGGTCTAGCCATTAGGCTATCGGAGCTCTGTCGATGGAAGTCTTAAATATAATAAAAACAAAAAATGCACCTTGGTAATTATTGATTCAAACACTTTGAAATTTACAATTCGAATAATTAAACTGACTCAGAATTTTTCTCCCTACATAAATAATCAATATTCGCAAAAGAGAAAAATTAAAAAAAAAGAAGAAGAAATTTCAAATTAGAAACTAAAAGTATACATTGAAGATTTTCGTTCAGGCTGGGACTCGAACCCAGGGCCACTCGCTTGGAAGCCTAACACTCTAGCCATTAGTCTATGGGAGCTCTGTCGGTGGGAGTTTTAAATATAATAAAAACAAAAAATGAACCTTGGTAATTGTTTATTTAAACACTTTGAAATCTTCGTGTCGAAAAATTAAACTGACTCAGAATTTTCATCCCTACATAAATAATCAATAATTGCAAAGGAAAGAAATTGAAAAAAAAAAGAATTTTCAAATTAGAAAAGAAATGTATACATTGAAGATATTCGCTCCGGCTGGGACTCGAACCCAGGCCACTCGCTTGGAAGACCAGCGGTCTAGCCATTAGGCTATCGGAGTTCTGTCGAGCGGAGTCTTACTGCCTGACTGATACTGCCTGACTGACAGACTGACTCACTGACTGACTGATACTGACTGACTGACTCACTGACTGACCGAGACTGACTGACTAACTGCCTGACTGACTGAGACTGGACTGACTGAGACTGACTGACTGACTGCTTGACTCTCTGACTGGCTATTGCACTGACTGACTGAATGACTAAATGACTGACTGACACTGACTGACTGACTGCTTGACTACCTGACTGACTGCTTGACTGACTAACTGACTGGACAGGACTGACCGACTGACTGACTGACAGACTGACTGAATAAGGATGACTGACAGACTGACTGAATAAGGCTGACTGACTGACTGACTGACAGACTGACTGAATAAGGCTGACCGACTGACTGACTGCCTGACTGACTGAATGACTGACTGACTGACTGACCGAGACTGACTGACTGACTGACTGAGACTGGACTGGACTGACTGACTGACTGACTGAGACTGGACTGGACTGACTGACTGACTGACTGACTGAGACTGACTGACTGCTTTAGTGACTAACTGACTGCACAGGACTGACCGACTGACTGACTGACTGACTGACTGACTGACTGAATGACTGACTGACTGAGACTAAATGACTGACTGCTTGACTGACTGGCTGAAGGACTAACTGACTGACTGAGTGACTGACTGACTGGACTGACTGACTGAGACTGAATGACTGAGTGCTTGACTGATTGACTGTCAGACTGACTGACTGACTTCGCAAAAGGGAAAAATAAAAAAAAAAGAATTATAAAATTAGAAAAAAATATTTGCATTTAAGATTTCCTTTCCGGCTGGGATTTGAACCCAGGGCGACACTCATGGAAGCCCAACGCTCTCGCCAATACACTATCGGATCTCTGTTGATCGGTGTCTTAATTATAATAAAAACAAAAAATGCACCTTGGTAATTATTGATCTAAAATCTTTGAAATCTAAAGGTCGAATGATTAAACTGACTCAGAATTTTCTTCCGTACATAAATAATCGATATTTGCAAAAGAAAGAAAATGAAAAAAAAAAGAATTTTCAAATTAGAAAAGGTATATATACATTGAAGATTTTCGTTCCGGCCGGGAATCGAACCCAGTACCACGCGCTAGGAACCCAACGGTCTAGCCATTAGGCTATCGGAGCTCTGTCGATGGAAGTCTTAAATATAATAAAAACAAAAAATGCACCTTGGTAATTATTGATTCAAACACTTTGAAATTTACAGGTCGAAATATTAAACTGACTCAGAATTTTTCTCCCTACATAAATAATCAATATTCGCAAAAGAGAAAAAATAAAAAAAAAAGAAGAAGAAATTTCAAATTAGAAACTAAAAGTATACATTGAAGATTTTCGTTCAGGCTGGGACTCGAACCCAGGGCCACTCGCTTGGAAGCCTAACACTCTAGCCATTAGTCTATGGGAGCTCTGTCGGTGGGAGTTTTAAATATAATAAAAACAAAAAATGCACCTTGGTAATTGTTTATTTAAACACTTTGAAATCTTCGTGTCGAAAAATTAAACTGACTCAGAATTTTCTTCCCTACATAAATAATCAATAATTGCAAAGGAAAGAAATTGAAAAGAAAAAAGAATTTTCAAATTAGAAAAGAAATATATACATTGAAGATATTCGCTCCGGCTGGGACTCGAACCCAGGCCACTCGCTTGGAAGACCAGCGGTCTAGCCATTAGGCTATCGGAGTTCTGTCGAGCGGAGTCTTACTGCCTGACTGATACAGCCTGACTGACAGACTGACTCACTGACTGACTGATACTGACTGACTGACTCACTGACTGACCGAGACTGACTGACTAACTGCCTGACTGACTGAGACTGGACTGACTGACTGACTGACTGACTGACTGACTAACTGACTGACTAACTGACTGACTGAGACTGACTGACTGACTGCTTGACTCTCTGACTGGCTATTTCACTGACTGACTGAATGACTAAATGACTGACTGACACTGACTGACTGACTGCTTGACTACCTGACTGACTGCTTGACTGACTAACTGACTGGACAGGACTGACTGACTGACTGACTGACAGACTGACTGAATAAGGCTGACCGACTGACTGACTGCCTGACTGACTGACTGACTGAATGACTGACTGACTGACTGACCGAGACTGACTGACTGACTGACTGAGACTGGACTGGACTGACTGACTGACTGACTGACTGAGACTGACTGACTGCTTTAGTGACTAACTGACTGCACAGGACTGACCGACTGACTGACTGACTGACTGCCTGACTGACTGACTGACTGAATGACTGACTGACTGAGACTAAATGACTGACTGCTTGACTGACTGGCTGAAGGACTAACTGACTGAGTGACTGACTGACTGGACTGACTGACTGAGACTGAATGACTGAGTGCTTGACTGATTGACTGTCAGACTGACTGACTGACTTCGCAAAAGGGAAAAATAAAAAAAAAAGAATTATAAAATTAGAAAAAAATATTTGCATTTAAGATTTCCTTTCCGTCCGGGACTCGAACCCAGTACCACGCGCTAGGAACCCAACGGTCTAGCCATTAGGCTATCGGAGCTCTGTCGATGGAAGTCTTAAATATAATAAAAACAAAAAATGCACCTTGGTAATTATTGATTCAAACACTTTGAAATTTACAGGTCGAATAATTAAACTGACTCAGAATTTTTCTCCCTACATAAATAATCAATATTCGCAAAAGAGAAAAATTAAAAAAAAAGAAGAAGAAATTTCAAATTAGAAACTAAAAGTATACATTGAAGATTTTCGTTCAGGCTGGGACTCGAACCCAGGGCCACTCGCTTGGAAGCCTAACACTCTAGCCATTAGTCTATGGGAGCGCTGTCGGTGGGAGTTTTAAATATAATAAAAACAAAAAATGCACCTTGGTAATTGTTTATTTAAACACTTTGAAATCTTCGTGTCGAAAAATTAAACTGACTCAGAATTTTCTTCCCTACATAAATAATCAATAATTGCAAAGGAAAGAAATTGAAAAAAAAAGAATTTTCAAATTAGAAAAGAAATATATACATTGAAGATATTCGCTCCGGCTGGGACTCGAACCCAGGCCACTCGCTTGGAAGACCAGCGGTCTAGCCATTAGGCTATCGGAGTTCTGTCGGGCGGAGTCTTACTGCCTGACTGATACTGCCTGACTCACAGACTGACTCACTGACTGACTGATACTGACTGACTGACTCACTGACTGACCGAGACTGACTGACTAACTGCCTGACTGACTGAGACTGGACTGACTGACTGACTGACTGACTGACTGACTGACTAACTGACTGACTGAGACTGACTGACTGACTGCTTGACTCTCTGACTGGCTATTGCACTGACTGACTGAATGACTAAATGACTGACTGACACTGACTGACTGACTGCTTGACTACCTGACTGACTGCTTGACTGACTAACTGACTGGACAGGACTGACCGACTGACTGACTGACAGACTGACTGAATAAGGATGACTGACAGACTGACTGAATAAGGCTGACTGACTGACTGACAGACTGACTGAATAAGGCTGACCGACTGACTGACTGCCTGACTGACTGAATGACTGACTGACTGACTGACCGAGACTGACTCACTGACTGACTGAGACTGAACTGGACTGACTGACTGACTGACTGACTGACTGAGACTGACTGACTGCTTTAGTGACTAACTGACTGCACAGGACTGACCGACTGACTGACTGACTGAATGACTGACTGACTGAGACTAAATGACTGACTGCTTGACTGACTGGCTGAAGGACTAACTGACTGACTGAGTGACTGACTGACTGGACTGACTGACTGAGACTGAATGACTGAGTGCTTGACTGATTGACTGTCAGACTGACTGACTGACTTCGCAAAAGGGAAAAATAAAAAAAAAAGAATTATAAAATTAGAAAAAAATATTTGCATTTAAGATTTCCTTTCCGGCTGGGATTTGAACCCAGGGCGACACTCATGGAAGCCCAACGCTCTCGCCAATATACTATCGGATCTCTGTTGATCGGTGTCTTAATTATAATAAAAACAAAAAATGCACCTTGGTAATTATTGATCTAAAATCTTTGAAATCTAAAGGTCGAATGATTAAACTGACTCAGAATTTTCTTCCGTACATAAATAATCGATATTTGCAAAAGAAAGAAAATGAAAAAAAAAAAGAATTTTCAAATTAGAAAAGGTATATATACATTGAAGATTTTCGTTCCGGCCGGGACTCGAACCCAGTACCACGCGCTAGGAACCCAACGGTCTAGCCATTAGGCTATCGGAGCTCTGTCGATGGAAGTCTTAAATATAATAAAAACAAAAAATGCACCTTGGTAATTATTGATTCAAACACTTTGAAATTTACAGGTCGAATAATTAAACTGACTCAGAATTTTTCTCCCTACATAAATAATCAATATTCGCAAAAGAGAAAAATTAAAAAAAAAAGAAGAAGAAATTTCAAATTAGAAACTAAAAGTATACATTGAAGATTTTCGTTCAGGCTGGGACTCGAACCCAGGGCCACTCGCTTGGAAGCCTAACACTCTAGCCATTAGTCTATGGGAGCTCTGTCGGTGGGAGTTTTAAATATAATAAAAACAGAAAATGCACCTTGGTAATTGTTTATTTAAACACTTTGAAATCTTCGTGTCGAAAAATTAAACTGACTCAGAATTTTCTTCCCTACATAAATAATCAATAATTGCAAAGGAAAGAAATTGAAAAAAAAAAGAATTTTCAAATTAGAAAAGAAATATATACATTGAAGATATTCGCTCCGGCTGGGACTCGAACCCAGGCCACTCGCTTGGAAGACCAGCGGTCTAGCCATTAGGCTATCGGAGTTCTGTCGAGCGGAGTCTTACTGCCTGACTGATACTGCCTGACTGACAGACTGACTCACTGACTGACTGATACTGACTGACTGACTCACTGACTGACCGAGACTGACTGACTAACTGCCTGACTGACTGAGACTGGACTGACTGACTGACTGACTGACTGACTGACTGACTAACTGACTGACTGAGACTGACTGACTGACTGCTTGACTCTCTGACTGGCTATTGCACTGACTGACTGAATGACTAAATGACTGACTGACACTGACTGACTGACTGCTTGACTACCTGACTGACTGCTTGACTGACTAACTGACTGGACAGGACTGACAGACTGACTGACTGACAGACTGACTGAATAAGGATGACTGACAGACTGACTGAATAAGGCTGACTGACTGACTGACTGACAGACTGACTGAATAAGGCTGACCGACTGACTGACTGCCTGACTGACTGAATGACTGACTGACTGACTGACCGAGACTGACTGACTGACTGACTGAGACTGGACTGGACTGACTGACTGACTGACTGACTGAGACTGACTGACTGCTTTAGTGACTAACTGACTGCACAGGACTGACCGACTGACTGACTGCCTGACTGACTGACTGACTGAATGACTGACTGACTGAGACTAAATGACTGACTGCTTGACTGATTGACTGTCAGACTGACTGACTGACTTCGCAAAAGGGAAAAATAAAAAAAAAGAATTATAAAATTAGAAAAAAATATTTGCATTTAAGATTTCCTTTCCGGCTGGGATTTGAACCCAGGGCGACACTCATGGAAGCCCAACGCTCTCGCCAATATACTATCGGATCTCTGTTGATCGGTGTCTTAATTATAATAAAAACAAAAAATGCACCTTGGTAATTATTGATCTAAAATCTTTGAAATCTAAAGGTCGAATGATTAAACTGACTCAGAATTTTCTTCCGTACATAAATAATCGATATTTGCAAAAGAAAGAAAATAAAAAAAAAAGAATTTTCAAATTAGAAAAGGTATATATACATTGAAGATTTTCGTTCCGGCCGGGACTCGAACCCAGTACCACGCGCTAGGAACCCAACGGTCTAGCCATTAGGCTATCGGAGCTCTGTCGATGGAAGTCTTAAATATAATAAAAACAAAAAATGCACCTTGGTAATTATTGATTCAAACACTTTGAAATTTACAGGTCGAATAATTAAACTGACTCAGAATTTTTCTCCCTACATAAATAATCAATATTCGCAAAAGAGAAAAATTAAAAAAAAAAAAGAAGAAGAAATTTCAAATTAGAAACTAAAAGTATACATTGAAGATTTTCGTTCAGGCTGGGACTCGAACCCAGGGCCACTCGCTTGGAAGCCTAACACTCTAGCCTCTAGTCTATGGGAGCTCTGTCGGTGGGAGTTTTAAATATAATAAAAACAAAAAATGCACCTTGGTAATTGTTTATTTAAACACTTTGAAATCTTCGTGTCGAAAAATTAAACTGACTCAGAATTTTCTTCCCTACATAAATAATCAATAATTGCAAATTAAAGAAATTGAAAAGAAAAAAGAATTTTCAAATTAGAAAAGAAATATATACATTGAAGATATTCGCTCCGGCTGGGACTCGAACCCAGGCCACTCGCTTGGAAGACCAGCGGTCTAGCCATTAGGCTATCGGAGTTCTGTCGAGCGGAGTCTTACTGCCTGACTGATACAGCCTGACTGACAGACTGACTCACTGACTGACTGATACTGACTGACTGACTCACTGACTGACCGAGACTGACTGACTAACTGCCTGACTGACTGAGACTGGACTGACTGACTGACTGACTGACTGACTGACTGACTAACTGACTGACTGAGACTGACTGACTGACTGCTTGACTCTCTGACTGGCTATTTTACTGACTGACTGAATGACTAAATGACTGACTGACACTGACTGACTGACTGCTTGACTACCTGACTGACTGCTTGACTGACTAACTGACTGGACAGGACTGACCTACTGACTGACTGACAGACTGACTGAATAAGGATGACTGACAGACTGACTGAATAAGGCTGACTGACTGACTGACTGACAGACTGACTGAATAAGGCTGACCGACTGACTGACTGCCTGACTGACTGACTGACTGACTGACTGACCAGGACTGACTGACTGACTGACTGAGACTGGACTGGACTGACTGACTGACTGACTGACTGAGACTGACTGACTGCTTTAGTGACTAACTGACTGCACAGGACTGACCGACTGACTGACTGACTGACTGCCTGACTGACTGACTGACTGAATGACTGACTGACTGAGACTAAATGACTGACTGCTTGACTGACTGGCTGAAGGACTAACTGACTGACTGAGTGACTGACTGACTGGACTGACTGACTGAGACTGAATGACTGAGTGCTTGACTGATTGACTGTCAGACTGACTGACTGACTTCGCAAAAGGGAAAAATAAAAAAAAAAGAATTATAAAATTAGAAAAAAATATTTGCATTTAAGATTTCCTTTCCGGCCGGGACTCGAACCCAGTACCACGCGCTAGGAACCCAACGGTCTAGCCATTAGGCTATCGGAGCTCTGTCGATGGAAGTCTTAAATATAATAAAAACAAAAAATGCACCTTGGTAATTATTGATTCAAACACTTTGAAATTTACAGGTCGAATAATTAAACTGACTCAGAATTTTTCTCCCTACATAAATAATCAATATTCGCAAAAGAGAAAAATTAAAAAAAAAAGAAGAAGAAATTTCAAATTAGAAACTAAAAGTATACATTGAAGATTTTCGTTCAGGCTGGGACTCGAACCCAGGGCCACTCGCTTGGAAGCCTAACACTCTAGCCATTAGTCTATG
Source organism: Uloborus diversus (assembly GCF_026930045.1). Classification (NCBI taxonomy): domain Eukaryota; kingdom Metazoa; phylum Arthropoda; class Arachnida; order Araneae; family Uloboridae; genus Uloborus; species Uloborus diversus. The sequence goes on from NW_026559057.1 coordinate 60,700, forward strand.
GGAGCTCTTTCGGTGGGAGTTTTAAATATAATAAAAACAAAAAATGCACCTTGGTAATTCTTTATTTAAACACTTTGAAATCTTCGTGTCGAAAAATTAAACTGACTCAGAATTTTCTTCCCTACATAAATAATCAATAATTGCAAAGGAAAGAAATTGAAAAAAAAAAGAATTTTCAAATTAGAAAAGAAATATATACATTGAAGATATTCTCTCCGGCTGGGACTCGAACCCAGGCCACTCGCTTGGAAGACCAGCGGTCTAGCCATTAGGCTATCGGAGTTCTGTCGAGCGGAGTCTTACTGCCTGACTGATACTGCCTGACTGACAGACTGACTCACTGACTGACTGATACTGACTGACTGACTCACTGACTGACCGAGACTGACTGTCTAACTGCCTGACTGACTGAGACTGGACTGACTGACTGACTGACTGACTGACTGACTGACTAACTGACTGACTGAGACTGACTGACTGACTGCTTGACTCTCTGACTGGCTATTTCACTGACTGACTGAATGACTAAATGACTGACTGACACTGACTGACTGACTGCTTGACTACCTGACTGACTGCTTGACTGACTAACTGACTGGACAGGACTGACTGACTGACTGACTGACAGACTGACTGAATAAGGCTGACCGACTGACTGACTGCCTGACTGACTGACTGAATAAGGCTGACCGACTGACTGACTGCCTGACTGACTGACTGACTGAATGACTGACTGACTGACTGACCGAGACTGACTGACTGACTGACTGAGACTGGACTGGACTGACTGACTGACTGACTGAGACTGACTGACTGCTTTAGTGACTAACTGGCTGCACAGGACTGACCGACTGACTGACTGACTGACTGCCTGACTGACTGACTGACTGAATGACTGACTGACTGAGACTAAATGACTGACTGCTTGACTGACTGGCTGAAGGACTAACTGACTGACTGAGACTGAATGACTGAGTGCTTGACTGATTGACTGTCAGACTGACTGACTGACTTCGCAAAAGGGAAAAATAAAAAAAAAAGAATTATAAAATTAGAAAAAAATATTTGCATTTAAGATTTCCTTTCCGGCCGGGACTCGAACCCAGTACCACGCGCTAGGAACCCAACGGTCTAGCCATTAGGCCATCGGAGCTCTGTCGATGGAAGTCTTAAATATAATAAAAACAAAAAATGCACCTTGGTAATTATTGATTCAAACACTTTGAAATTTACAGGTCGAATAATTAAACTGACTCAGAATTTTTCTCCCTACATAAATAATCAATATTCGCAAAAGAGAAAAATTAAAAAAAAAAGAAGAAGAAATTTCAAATTAGAAACTAAAAGTATACATTGAAGATTTTCGTTCAGGCTGGGACTCGAACCCAGGGCGACTCGCTTGGAAGCCTAACACTCTAGCCATTAGTCTATGGGAGCTCTGTCGGTGGGAGTTTTAAATATAATAAAAACAAAAAATGCACCTTGGTAATTGTTTATTTAAACACTTTGAAATCTTCGTGTCGAAAAATTAAACTGACTCAGAATTTTCTTCCCTACATAAATAATCAATAATTGCAAAGGAAAGAAATTGAAAAAAAAAGAGTTTTCAAATTAGAAAAGAAATATATACATTGAAGATATTCGCTCCGGCTGGGACTCGAACCCAGGCCACTCGCTTGGAAGACCAGCGGTCTAGCCATTAGGCTATCGGAGTTCTGTCGAGCGGAGTCTTACTGCCTGACTGATACTGCCTGACTGACAGACTGACTCACTGACTGACTGATACTGACTGACTGACTCACAGACTGACCGAGACTGACTGACTAACTGCCTGACTGACTGAGACTGGACTGACTGACTGACTGACTGACTGACTGACTGACTAACTGACTGACTGAGACTGACTGACTGACTGCTTGACTCTCTGACTGGCTATTGCACTGACTGACTGAATGACTAAATGACTGACTGACACTGACTGACTGACTGCTTGACTACCTGACTGACTGCTTGACTGACTAACTGACTGGACAGGACTGACCGACTGACTGACTGACAGACTGACTGAATAAGGATGACTGACAGACTGACTGAATAAGGCTGACTGACTGACTGACTGACAGACTGACTGAATAAGGCTGACCGACTGACTGACTGCCTGACTGACTGAATGACTGACTGACTGACTGACCGAGACTGACTGACTGACTGACTGAGACTGGACTGGACTGACTGACTGACTGACTGAGACTGGACTGGACTGACTGACTGACTGACTGACTGAGACTGACTGACTGCTTTAGTGACTAACTGACTGCACAGGACTGACCGACTGACTGACTGACTGACTGACTGACTGACTGAATGACTGACTGACTGAGACTAAATGACTGACTGCTTGACTGACTGGCTGAAGGACTAACTGACTGACTGAGTGACTGACTGACTGGACTGACTGGACTGACTGACTGAGACTGAATGACTGAGTGCTTGACTGATTGACTGTCAGACTGACTGACTGACTTCGCAAAAGGGAAAAATAAAAAAAAAAGAATTATAAAATTAGAAAAAAATATTTGCATTTAAGATTTCCTTTCCGGCTGGGATTTGAACCCAGGGCGACACTCATGGAAGCCCAACGCTCTCGCCAATATACTATCGGATCTCTGTTGATCGGTGTCTTAATTATAATAAAAACAAAAAATGCACCTTGGTAATTATTGATCTAAAATCTTTGAAATCTAAAGGTCGAATGATTAAACTGACTCAGAATTTTCTTCCGTACATAAATAATCGATATTTGCAAAAGAAAGAAAATGAAAAAAAAAAGAATTTTCAAATTAGAAAAGGTATATATACATTGAAGATTTTCGTTCCGGCCGGGACTCGAACCCAGTACCACGCGCTAGGAACCCAACGGTCTAGCCATTAGGCTATCGGAGCTCTGTCGATGGAAGTCTTAAATATAATAAAAACAAAAAATGCACCTTGGTAATTATTGATTCAAACACTTTGAAATTTACAGGTCGAATAATTAAACTGACTCAGAATTTTTCTCCCTACATAAATAATCAATATTCGCAAAAGAGAAAAATTAAAAAAAAAAGAAGAAGAAATTTCAAATTAGAAACTAAAAGTATACATTGAAGATTTTCGTTCAGGCTGGGACTCGAACCCAGGGCCACTCGCTTGGAAGCCTAACACTCTAGCCATTAGTCTATGGGAGCTCTGTCGGTGGGAGTTTTAAATATAATAAAAACAAAAAATGCACCTTGGTAATTGTTTATTTAAACACTTTGAAATCTTCGTGTCGAAAAATTAAACTGACTCAGAATTTTCTTCCCTACATAAATAATCAATAATTGCAAAGGAAAGAAATTGAAAAAAAAAAGAGTTTTCAAATTAGAAAAGAAATATATACATTGAAGATATTCGCTCCGGCTGGGACTCGAACCCAGGCCACTCGCTTGGAAGACCAGCGGTCTAGCCATTAGGCTATCGGAGTTCTGTCGAGCGGAGTCTTACTGCCTGACTGATACTGCCTGACTGACAGACTGACTCACTGACTGACAGACTGACTCACTGACTGACTGATACTGACTGACTGACTCACAGACTGACCGAGACTGACTGACTAACTGCCTGACTGACTGAGACTGGACTGACTGACTGACTGACTGACTGACTGACTGACTAACTGACTGACTGAGACTGACTGACTGACTGCTTGACTCTCTGACTGGCTATTGCACTGACTGACTGAATGACTAAATGACTGACTGACACTGACTGACTGACTGCTTGACTACCTGACTGACTGCTTGACTGACTAACTGACTGGACAGGACTGACCGACTGACTGACTGACAGACTGACTGAATAAGGATGACTGACAGACTGACTGAATAAGGCTGACTGACTGACTGACTGACAGACTGACTGAATAAGGCTGACCGACTGACTGACTGCCTGACTGACTGAATGACTGACTGACTGACTGACCGAGACTGACTGACTGACTGACTGAGACTGGACTGGACTGACTGACTGACTGACTGAGACTGGACTGGACTGACTGACTGACTGACTGACTGAGACTGACTGACTGCTTTAGTGACTAACTGACTGCACAGGACTGACCGACTGACTGACTGACTGACTGACTGACTGACTGAATGACTGACTGACTGAGACTAAATGACTGACTGCTTGACTGACTGTCTGAAGGACTAACTGACTGACTGAGTGACTGACTGACTGGACTGACTGGACTGACTGACTGAGACTGAATGACTGAGTGCTTGACTGATTGACTGTCAGACTGACTGACTGACTTCGCAAAAGGGAAAAATAAAAAAAAAAGAATTATAAAATTAGAAAAAAATATTTGCATTTAAGATTTCCTTTCCGGCTGGGATTTGAACCCAGGGCGACACTCATGGAAGCCCAACGCTCTCGCCAATATACTATCGGATCTCTGTTGATCGGTGTCTTAATTATAATAAAAACAAAAAATGCACCTTGGTAATTATTGATCTAAAATCTTTGAAATCTAAAGGTCGAATGATTAAACTGACTCAGAATTTTCTTCCGTACATAAATAATCGATATTTGCAAAAGAAAGAAAATGAAAAAAAAAAGAATTTTCAAATTAGAAAAGGTATATATACATTGAAGATTTTCGTTCCGGCCGGGACTCGAACCCAGTACCACGCGCTAGGAACCCAACGGTCTAGCCATTAGGCTATCGGAGCTCTGTCGATGGAAGTCTTAAATATAATAAAAACAAAAAATGCACCTTGGTAATTATTGATTCAAACACTTTGAAATTTACAGGTCGAATAATTAAACTGACTCAGAATTTTTCTCCCTACATAAATAATCAATATTCGCAAAAGAGAAAAATTAAAAAAAAAAGAAGAAGAAATTTCAAATTAGAAACTAAAAGTATACATTGAAGATTTTCGTTCAGGCTGGGACTCGAAAACAGGGCCACTCGCTTGGAAGCCTAACACTCTAGCCATTAGTCTATGGGAGCTCTGTCGGTGGGAGTTTTAAATATAATAAAAACAAAAAATGCACCTTGGTAATTGTTTATTTAAACACTTTGAAATCTTCGTGTCGAAAAATTAAACTGACTCAGAATTTTCTTCCCTACATAAATAATCAATAATTGCAAAGGAAAGAAATTGAAAAGAAAAAAGAATTTTCAAATTAGAAAAGAAATATATACATTGAAGATATTCGCTCCGGCTGGGACTCGAACCCAGGCCACTCGCTTGGAAGACCAGCGGTCTAGCCATTAGGCTATCGGAGTTCTGTCGAGCGGAGTCTTACTGCCTGACTGATACAGCCTGACTGACAGACTGACTCACTGACTGACTGATACTGACTAACTGACTCACTGACTGACCGAGACTGACTGACTAACTGCCTGACTGACTGAGACTGGACTGACTGACTGACTGACTGACTGACTGACTAACTGACTGACTGAGACTGACTGACTGACTGCTTGACTCTCTGACTGGCTATTTCACTGACTGACTGAATGACTAAATGACTGACTGACACTGACTGACTGACTGCTTGACTACCTGACTGACTGCTTGACTGACTAACTGACTGGACAGGACTGACCGACTGACTGACTGACAGACTGACTGAATAAGGATGACTGACAGACTGACTGAATAAGCCTGACTGACTGACTGACTGACAGACTGACTGAATAAGGCTGACCGACTGACTGACTGCCTGACTGAGTGACTGACTGAATGACTGACTGACTGACTGACCGAGACTGACTGACTGACTGACTGAGACTGGACTGGACTGACTGACTGACTGACTGACTGAGACTGACTGACTGCTTTAGTGACTAACTGACTGCACAGGACTGACCGACTGACTGACTGACTGACTGCCTGACTGACTGACTGACTGAATGACTGACTGACTGAGACTAAATGACTGACTGCTTGACTGACTGGCTGAAGGACTAACTGACTGACTGAGTGACTGACTGACTGGACTGACTGACTGAGACTGAATGACTGAGTGCTTGACTGATTGACTGTCAGACTGACTGACTGACTTCGCAAAAGGGAAAAATAAAAAAAAAAAGAATTATAAAATTAGAAAAAAATATTTGCATTTAAGATTTCCTTTCCGGCCGGGACTCGAACCCAGTACCACGCGCTAGGAACCCAACGGTCTAGCCATTAGGCTATCGGAGCTCTGTCGATGGAAGTCTTAAATATAATAAAAACAAAAAATGCACCTTGGTAATTATTGATTCAAACACTTTGAAATTTACAGGTCGAATAATTAAACTGACTCAGAATTTTTCTCCCTACATAAATAATCAATATTCGCAAAAGAGAAAAATTAAAAAAAAAAGAAGAAGAAATTTCAAATTTGAAACTAAATGTATACATTGAAGATTTTCGTTCAGGCTGGGACTCGAACCCAGGGCCACTCGCTTGGAAGCCTAACACTCTAGCCATTAGTCTATGGGAGCTCTGTCGGTGGGAGTTTTAAATATAATAAAAACAAAAAATGCACCTTGGTAATTGTTTATTTAAATACTTTGAAATCTTCGTGTCGAAAAATTAAACTGACTCAGAATTTTCTTCCCTACATAAATAATCAATAATTGCAAAGGAAAGAAATTGAAAAAAAAAGAATTTTCAAATTAGAAAAGAAATATATACATTGAAGATATTCGCTCCGGCTGGGACTCGAACCCAGGCCACTCGCTTGGAAGACCAGCGGTCTAGCCATTAGGCTATCGGAGTTCTGTCGAGCGGAGTCTTACTGCCTGACTGATACTGCCTGACTGACAGACTGACTCACTGACTGACTGATACTGACTGACTGACTCACTGACTGACCGAGACTGACTGACTAACTGCCTGACTGACTGAGACTGGACTGACTGACAGACTGACTGACTGACTGACTAACTGACTGACTGAGACTGACTGACTGACTGCTTGACTCTCTGACTGGCTATTTCACTGACTGACTGAATGACTAAATGACTGACTGACACTGACTGACTGACTGCTTGACTACCTGACTGACTGCTTGACTGACTAACTGACTGGACAGGACTGACTGACTGACTGACTGACAGACTGACTGAATAAGGCTGACCGACTGACTGACTGCCTGACTGACTGACTGACTGAATGACTGACTGACTGACTGACCGAGACTGACTGACTGACTGACTGAGACTGGACTGGACTGACTGACTGACTGACTGACTGAGACTGACTGACTGCTTTAGTGACTAACTGACTGCACAGGACTGACCGACTGACTGACTGACTGACTGCCTGACTGACTGACTGACTGACTGACTGACTGAATGACTGACTGACTGAGACTAAATGACTGACTGCTTGACTGACTGGCTGAAGGACTAACTGACTGACTGAGTGACTGACTGAGACTGAATGACTGAGTGCTTGACTGATTGACTGTCAGACTGACTGACTGACTTCGCAAAAGGGAAAAATAAAAAAAAAAGAATTATAAAATTAGAAAAAAATATTTGCATTTAAGATTTCCTTTCCGGCCGGGACTCGAACCCAGTACCACGCGCTAGGAACCCAACGGTCTAGCCATTAGGCTATCGGAGCTCTGTCGATGGAAGTCTTAAATATAATAAAAACAAAAAATGCACCTTGGTAATTATTGATTCAAACACTTTGAAATTTACAGGTCGAATAATTAAACTGACTCAGAATTTTTCTCCCTACATAAATAATCAATATTCGCAAAAGAGAAAAATTAAAAAAAAAAAAAGAAGAAGAAATTTCAAATTAGAAACTAAAAGTATACATTGAAGATTTTCGTTCAGGCTGGGACTCGAACCCAGGGCCACTCGCTTGGAAGCCTAACACTCTAGCCTCTAGTCTATGGGAGCTCTGTCGGTGGGAGTTTTAAATATAATAAAAACAAAAAATGCACCTTGGTAATTGTTTATTTAAACACTTTGAAATCTTCGTGTCGAAAAATTAAACTGACTCAGAATTTTCTTCCCTACATAAATAATCAATAATTGCAAATTAAAGAAATTGAAAAGAAAAAAGAATTTTCAAATTAGAAAAGAAATATATACATTGAAGATATTCGCTCCGGCTGGGACTCGAACCCAGGCCACTCGCTTGGAAGACCAGCGGTCTAGCCATTAGGCTATCGGAGTTCTGTCGAGCGGAGTCTTACTGCCTGACTGATACAGCCTGACTGACAGACTGACTCACTGACTGACTGATACTGACTGACTGACTCACTGACTGACCGAGACTGACTGACTAACTGCCTGACTGACTGAGACTGGACTGACTGACTGACTGACTGACTGACTGACTGACTAACTGACTGACTGAGACTGACTGACTGACTGCTTGACTCTCTGACTGGCTATTTTACTGACTGACTGAATGACTAAATGACTGACTGACACTGACTGACTGACTGCTTGACTACCTGACTGACTGCTTGACTGACTAACTGACTGGACAGGACTGACCTACTGACTGACTGACAGACTGACTGAATAAGGATGACTGACAGACTGACTGAATAAGGCTGACTGACTGACTGACTGACAGACTGACTGAATAAGGCTGACCGACTGACTGACTGCCTGACTGACTGACTGACTGACTGACTGACCAGGACTGACTGACTGACTGACTGAGACTGGACTGGACTGACTGACTGACTGACTGACTGAGACTGACTGACTGCTTTAGTGACTAACTGACTGCACAGGACTGACCGACTGACTGACTGACTGACTGCCTGACTGACTGACTGACTGAATGACTGACTGACTGAGACTAAATGACTGACTGCTTGACTGACTGGCTGAAGGACTAACTGACTGACTGAGTGACTGACTGACTGGACTGACTGACTGAGACTGAATGACTGAGTGCTTGACTGATTGACAGTCAGACTGACTGACTGACTTCGCAAAAGGGAAAAATAAAAAAAAAAGAATTATAAAATTAGAAAAAAATATTTGCATTTAAGATTTCCTTTCCGGCCGGGACTCGAACCCAGTACCACGCGCTAGGAACCCAACGGTCTAGCCATTAGGCTATCGGAGCTCTGTCGATGGAAGTCTTAAATATAATAAAAACAAAAAATGCACCTTGGTAATTATTGATTCAAACACTTTGAAATTTACAGGTCGAATAATTAAACTGACTCAGAATTTTTCTCCCTACATAAATAATCAATATTCGCAAAAGAGAAAAATTAAAAAAAAAAAAGAAGAAGAAATTTCAAATTAGAAACTAAAAGTATACATTGAAGATTTTCGTTCAGGCTGGGACTCGAACCCAGGGCCACTCGCTTGGAAGCCTAACACTCTAGCCATTAGTCTATGGGAGCTCTTTCGGTGGGAGTTTTAAATATAATAAAAACAAAAAATGCACCTTGGTAATTCTTTATTTAAACACTTTGAAATCTTCGTGTCGAAAAATTAAACTGACTCAGAATTTTCTTCCCTACATAAATAATCAATAATTGCAAAGGAAAGAAATTGAAAAAAAAAGAATTTTCAAATTAGAAAAGAAATATATACATTGAAGATATTCTCTCCGGCTGGGAGTCGAACCCAGGCCACTCGCTTGGAAGACCAGCGGTCTAGCCATTAGGCTATCGGAGTTCTGTCGTGCGGAGTCTTACTGCCTGACTGATACTGCCTGACTGACAGACTGACTCACTGACTGACTGATACTGACTGACTGACTCACTGACTGACCGAGACTGACTGTCTAACTGCCTGACTGACTGAGACTGGACTGACTGACTGACTGACTGACTGACTGACTAACTGACTGACTGAGACTGACTGACTGACTGCTTGACTCTCTGACTGGCTATTTCACTGACTGACTGAATGACTAAATGACTGACTGACACTGACTGACTGACTGCTTGACTACCTGACTGACTGCTTGACTGACTAACTGACTGGACAGGACTGACTGACTGACTGACTGACAGACTGACTGAATAAGGCTGACCGACTGACTGACTGCCTGACTGACTGACTGAATAAGGCTGACCGACTGACTGACTGCCTGACTGACTGACTGACTGAATGACTGACTGACTGACTGACTGACCGAGACTGACTGACTGACTGACTGAGACTGGACTGGACTGACTGACTGAGACTGACTGACTGCTTTAGTGACTAACTGGCTGCACAGGACTGACCGACTGACTGACTGACTGACTGCCTGACTGAATGACTGACTGAATGACTGACTGACTGAGACTAAATGACTGACTGCTTGACTGACTGGCTGAAGGACTAACTGACTGACTGAGTGACTGACTGAGACTGAATGACTGAGTGCTTGACTGATTGACTGTCAGACTGAATGACTGACTTCGCAAAAGGGAAAAATAAAAAAAAAAGAATTATAAAATTAGAAAAAAATATTTGCATTTAAGATTTCCTTTCCGGCCGGGACTCGAACCCAGTACCACGCGCGAGGAACCCAACGGTCTAGCCATTAGGCTATCGGAGCTCTGTCGATGGAAGTCTTAAATATAATAAAAACAAAAAATGCACCTTGGTAATTATTGATTCAAACACTTTGAAATTTACAGGTCGAATAATTAAACTGACTCAGAATTTTTCTCCCTACATAAATAATCAATATTCGCAAAAGAGAAAAATTAAAAAAAAAAGAAGAAGAAATTTCAAATTAGAAACTAAAAGTATACATTGAAGATTTTCGTTCAGGCTGGGACTCGAACCCAGGGCGACTCGCTTGGAAGCCTAACACTCTAGCCATTAGTCTATGGGAGCTCTGTCGGTGGGAGTTTCAAATATAATAAAAACAAAAAATGCACCTTGGTAATTGTTTATTTAAACACTTTGAAATCTTCGTGTCGAAAAATTAAACTGACTCAGAATTTTCTTCCCTACATAAATAATCAATAATTGCAAAGGAAAGAAATTGAAAAAAAAAGAGTTTTCAAATTAGAAAAGAAATATATACATTGAAGATATTCGCTCCGGCTGGGACTCGAACCCAGGCCACTCGCTTGGAAGACCAGCGGTCTAGCCATTAGGCTATCGGAGTTCTGTCGAGCGGAGTCTTACTGCCTGACTGATACTGCCTGACTGACAGACTGACTCACTGACTGACTGATACTGACTGACTGACTCACAGACTGACCGAGACTGACTGACTAACTGCCTGACTGACTGAGACTGGACTGACTGACTGACTGACTGACTGACTGACTGACTAACTGACTGACTGAGACTGACTGACTGACTGCTTGACTCTCTGACTGGCTATTGCACTGACTGACTGAATGACTAAATGACTGACTGACACTGACTGACTGACTGCTTGACTACCTGACTGACTGCTTGACTGACTAACTGACTGGACAGGACTGACCGACTGACTGACTGACAGACTGACTGAATAAGGATGACTGACAGACTGACTGAATAAGGCTGACTGACTGACTGACTGACAGACTGACTGAATAAGGCTGACCGACTGACTGACTGCCTGACTGACTGAATGACTGACTGACTGACTGACCGAGACTGACTGACTGACTGACTGAGACTGGACTGGACTGACTGACTGACTGACTGAGACTGGACTGGACTGACTGACTGACTGACTGACTGAGACTGACTGACTGCTTTAGTGACTAACTGACTGCACAGGACTGACCGACTGACTGACTGACTGACTGACTGACTGACTGAATGACTGACTGACTGAGACTAAATGACTGACTGCTTGACTGACTGGCTGAAGGACTAACTGACTGACTGAGTGACTGACTGACTGGACTGACTGGACTGACTGACTGAGACTGAATGACTGAGTGCTTGACTGATTGACTGTCAGACTGACTGACTGACTTCGCAAAAGGGAAAAATAAAAAAAAAAGAATTATAAAATTAGAAAAAAATATTTGCATTTAAGATTTCCTTTCCGGCTGGGATTTGAACCCAGGGCGACACTCATGGAAGCCCAACGCTCTCGCCAATATACTATCGGATCTCTGTTGATCGGTGTCTTAATTATAATAAAAACAAAAAATGCACCTTGGTAATTATTGATCTAAAATCTTTGAAATCTAAAGGTCGAATGATTAAACTGACTCAGAATTTTCTTCCGTACATAAATAATCGATATTTGCAAAAGAAAGAAAATGAAAAAAAAAAGAATTTTCAAATTAGAAAAGGTATATATACATTGAAGATTTTCGTTCCGGCCGGGACTCGAACCCAGTACCACGCGCTAGGAACCCAACGGTCTAGCCATTAGGCTATCGGAGCTCTGTCGATGGAAGTCTTAAATATAATAAAAACAAAAAATGCACCTTGGTAATTATTGATTCAAACACTTTGAAATTTACAGGTCGAATAATTAAACTGACTCAGAATTTTTCTCCCTACATAAATAATCAATATTCGCAAAAGAGAAAAATTAAAAAAAAAAGAAGAAGAAATTTCAAATTAGAAACTAAAAGTATACATTGAAGATCTTCGTTCAGGCTGGGACTCGAACCCAGGGCCACTCGCTTGGAAGCCTAACACTCTAGCCATTAGTCTATGGGAGCTCTGTCGGTGGGAGTTTTAAATATAATAAAAACAAAAAATGCACCTTGGTAATTGTTTATTTAAACACTTTGAAATCTTCGTGTCGAAAAATTAAACTGACTCAGAATTTTCTTCCCTACATAAATAATCAATAATTGCAAAGGAAAGAAATTGAAAAAAAAAAGAATTTTTGAATTAGAAAAGAAATATATACATTGAAGATATTCGCTCCGGCTGGGACTCGAACCCAGGCCACTCGCTTGGAAGACCAGCGGTCTAGCCATTAGGCTATCGGAGTTCTGTCGAGCGGAGTCTTACTGCCTGACTGATACAGCCTCACTGACAGACTGACTCACTGACTGACTGATACTGACTGACTGACTCACTGACTGACCGAGACTGACTGACTAACTGCCTGACTGACTGAGACTGGACTGACTGACTGACTGACTGACTGACTGACTAACTGACTGACTGAGACTGACTGACTGACTGCTTGACTCTCTGACTGGCTATTTCACTGACTGACTGAATGACTAAATGACTGACTGACACTGACTGACTGACTGCTTGACTACCTGACTGACTGCTTGACTGACTAACTGACTGGACAGGACTGACCGACTGACTGACTGACAGACTGACTGAATAAGGATGACTGACGGACTGACTGAATAAGGCTGACTGACTGACTGACTGACAGACTGACTGAATAAGGCTGACCGACTGACTGACTGCCTGACTGACTGACTGACAGAATGACTGACTGACTGACTGACTGCCTGACTGACTGACTGACTGAATGACTGACTGACTGACTGACCGAGACTGACTGACTGACTGATTTAGTGACTAACTGACTGCACAGGACTGACCGACTGACTGACTGACTGACTGCCTGACTGACTGACTGACTGAATGACTGACTGACTGAGACTAAATGACTGACTGCTTGACTGACTGGCTGAAGGACTAACTGACTGACTGAGTGACTGACTGACTGACTGGACTGACTGACTGAGACTGAATGACTGAGTGCTTGACTGATTGACTGTCAGACTGACTGACTGACTTCGCAAAAGGGAAAAATAAAAAAAAAGAATTATAAAATTAGAAAAAAATATTTGCATTTAAGATTTCCTTTCCGGCCGGGACTCGAACCCAGTACCACGCGCTAGGAACCCAACGGTCTCGCCATTAGGCTATCGGAGCTCTGTCGATGGAAGTCTTAAATATAATAAAAACAAAAAATGCACCTTGGTAATTATTGATTCAAACACTTTGAAATTTACAGGTCGAATAATTAAACTGACTCAGAATTTTTCTCCCTACATAAATAATCAATATTCGCAAAAGAGAAAAATTAAAAAAAAAAGAAGAAGAAATTTCAAATTAGAAACTAAAAGTATACATTGAAGATTTTCGTTCATGCTGGGACTCGAACCCAGGGCCACTCGCTTGGAAGCCTAACACTCTAGCCATTAGTCTATGGGAGCTCTGTCGGTGGGAGTTTTAAATATAATAAAAACAAAAAATGCACCTTGGTAATTGTTTATTTAAACACTTTGAAATCTTCGTGTCGAAAAATTAAACTGACTCAGAATTTTCTTCCCTACATAAATAATCAATAATTGCAAAGGAAAGAAATTGAAAAAAAAAAGAATTTTCAAATTAGAAAAGAAATATATACATTGAAGATATTCGCTCCGGCTGGGACTCGAACCCAGGCCACTCGCTTGGAAGACCAGCGGTCTAGCCATTAGGCTATCGGAGTTCTGTCGAGCGGAGTCTTACTGCCTGACTGATACTGCCTGACTGACAGACTGACTCACTGACTGACTGATACTGACTGACTGACTCACTGACTGACCGAGACTGACTGACTAACTGCCTGACTGACTGAGACTGGACTGACTGACTGACTGACTGACTGACTGACTAACTGACTGACTGAGACTGACTGACTGACTGCTTGACTCTCTGACTGGCTATTTCACTGACTGACTGAATGACTAAATGACTGACTGACACTGACTGACTGACTGCTTGACTACCTGACTGACTGCTTGACTGACTAACTGACTGGACAGGACTGACCGACTGACTGACTGACAGACTGACTGAATAAGGATGACTGACAGACTGACTGAATAAGGCTGACTGACTGACTGACTGACAGACTGACTGAATAAGGCTGACCGACTGACTGACTGCCTGACTGACTGACTGACTGAATGACTGACTGACTGACTGACCGAGACTGACTGACTGACTGACTGAGACTGGACTGGACTGACTGACTGACTGACTGACTGAGACTGACTGACTGCTTTAGTGACTAACTGACTGCACAGGACTGACCGACTGACTGACTGACTGACGGCCTGACTGACTGAGTGACTGAATGACTGACTGACTGAGACTAAATGACTGACTGCTTGACTGACTGGCTGAAGGACTAACTGACTGACTGAGTGACTGACTGACTGGACTGACTGACTGAGACTGAATGACTGAGTGCTTGACTGATTGACTGTCAGACTGACTAACTGACTTCGCAAAAGGGAAAAATAAAAAAAAAAGAATTATAAAATTAGAAAAAAATATTTGCATTTAAGATTTCCTTTCCGGCTGGGATTTGAACCCAGGGCGACACTCATGGAAGCCCAACGCTCTCGCCAATATACTATCGGATCTCTGTTGATCGGTGTCTTAATTATAATAAAAACAAAAAATGCACCTTGGTAATTATTGATCTAAAATCTTTGAAATCTAAAGGTCGAATGATTAAACTGACTCAGAATTTTCTTCCGTACATAAATAATCGATATTTGCAAAAGAAAGAAAATGAAAAAAAAAAGAATTTTCAAATTAGAAAAGGTATATATACATTGAAGATTTTCGTTCCGGCCGGGACTCGAACCCAGTACCACGCGCTAGGAACCCAACGGTCTAGCCATTAGGCTATCGGAGCTCTGTCGATGGAAGTCTTAAATATAATAAAAACAAAAAATGCACCTTGGTAATTATTGATTCAAACACTTTGAAATTTACAGGTCGAATAATTAAACTGACTCAGAATTTTTCTCCCTACATAAATAATCAATATTCGCAAAAGAGAAAAATTAAAAAAAAAAAAGAAGAAGAAATTTCAAATTAGAAACTAAAAGTATACATTGAAGATTTTCGTTCAGGCTGGGACTCGAACCCAGTACCACGCGCTAGGAACCCAACGGTCTAGCCATTAGGCTATCGGAGCTCTGTCGATGGAAGTCTTAAATATAATAAAAACAAAAAATGCACCTTGGTAATTATTGATTCAAACACTTTGAAATTTACAGGTCGAATAATTAAACTGACTCAGAATTTTTCTCCCTACATAAATAATCAATATTCGCAAAAGAGAAAAATTAAAAAAAAAAGAAGAAGAAATTTCAAATTAGAAACTAAAAGTATACATTGAAGATTTTCGTTCAGGCTGGGACTCGAACCCAGGGCCACACGCTTGGAAGCCTAACACTCTAGCCATTAGTCTATGGGAGCTCCGTCGGTGGGAGTTTTAAATATAATAAAAACAAAAAATGCACCTTGGTAATTGTTTATTTAAACACTTTGAAATCTTCGTGTCGAAAAATTAAACTGACTCAGAATTTTCTTCCCTACATAAATAATCAATAATTGCAAAGGAAAGAAATTGAAAAAAAAAAAGAATTTTCAAATTAGAAAAGAAATATATACATTGAAGATATTCGCTCCGGCTGGGACTCGAACACAGGCCACTCGCTTGGAAGACCAGCGGTCTAGCCATTAGGCTATCGGAGTTCTGTCGAGCGGAGTCTTACTGCCTGACTGATACTGCCTGACTGACAGACTGACTCACTGACTGACTGATACTGACTGACTGACTCACTGACTGACCGAGACTGACTGACTAACTGCCTGACTGACTGAGACTGGACTGACTGACTGACTGACTGACTGACTGACTAACTGACTGACTGAGACTGACTGACTGACTGCTTGACTCTCTGACTGGCTATTTCACTGACTGACTGAATGACTAAATGACTGACTGACACTGACTGACTCACTGCTTGACTACCTGACTGACTCACTGCTTGACTACCTGACTGACTGCTTGACTGACTAACTGACTGGACAGGACTGACCGACTGACTGACTGACAGACTGACTGAATAAGGATGACTGACAGACTGACTGAATAAGGCTGACTGACTGACTGACTGACAGACTGACTGAATAAGGCTGACCGACTGACTGACTGCCTGACTGACTGACTGACTGAATGACTGACTGACTGACTGACCGAGACTGACTGACTGACTGACTGAGACTGGACTGGACTGACTGACTGACTGACTGACTGAGACTGACTGACTGCTTTAGTGACTAACTGACTGCACAGGACTGACCGACTGACTGACTGACTGACTGCCTGACTGACTGACTGAGACTAAATGACTGACTGCTTGACTGACTGGCTGAAGGACTAACTGACTGACTGAGTGACTGACTGACTGGACTGACTGACTGAGACTGAATGACTGAGTGCTTGACTGATTGACTGTCAGACTGACTGACTGACTTCGCAAAAGGGAAAAATAAAAAAAAAAGAATTATAAAATTAGAAAAAAATATTTGCATTTAAGATTTCCTTTCCGGCCGGGACTCGAACCCAGTACCACGCGCTAGGAACCCAACGGTCTAGCCATTAGGCTATCGGAGCTCTGTCGATGGAAGTCTTAAATATAATAAAAACAAAAAATGCACCTTGGTAATTATTGATTCAAACACTTTGAAATTTACAGGTCGAATAATTAAACTGACTCAGAATTTTTCTCCCTACATAAATAATCAATATTCGCAAAAGAGAAAAATTAAAAAAAAAAGAAGAAGAAATTTCAAATTAGAAACTAAAAGTATACATTGAAGATTTTCGTTCAGGCTGGGACTCGAACCCATGGCCACTCGCTTGGAAGCCTAACACTCTAGCCATTAGTCTATGGGAGCTCTGTCGATGGGAGTTTTAAATATAATAAAAACAAAAAAATGCACCTTGGTAATTGTTTATTTAAACACTTTGAAATCTTCGTGTCGAAAAATTAAACTGACTCAGAATTTTCTTCCCTACATAAATAATCAATAATTGCAAAGGAAAGAAATTGAAAAAAAAAAGAATTTTCCAATTAGAAAAGAAATATATACATTGAAGATATTCGCTCCGGCTGGGACTCGAACCCAGGCCACTCGCTTGGAAGACCAGCGGTCTAGCCATTAGGCTATCGGAGTTCTGTCGAGCGGAGTCTTACTGCCTGACTGATACAGCCTCACTGACAGACTGACTCACTGACTGACTGATACTGACTGACTGACTCACTGACTGACCGAGACTGACTGACTAACTGCCTGACTGACTGAGACTGGACTGACTGACTGACTGACTGACTAACTGACTGACTGAGACTGACTGACTGACTGCTTGACTCTCTGACTGGCTATTTCACTGACTGACTGAATGACTAAATGACTGACTGACACTGACTGACTGACTGCTTGACTACCTGACTGACTGCTTGACTGACTAACTGACTGGACAGGACTGACCGACTGACTGACTGACAGACTGACTGAATAAGGATGACTGACAGACTGACTGAATAAGGCTGACTGACTGACTGACTGACAGACTGACTGAATAAGGCTGACCGACTGACTGACTGCCTGACTGACTGACTGACTGAATGACTGACTGACTGACTGACCGAGACTGACTGACTGACTGACTGAGACTGGACTGGACTGACTGACTGACTGACTGACTGAGACTGACTGACTGCTTTAGTGACTAACTGACTGCACAGGACTGACCGACTGACTGACTGACTGACTGCCTGACTGACTGAGTGACTGAATGACTGACTGACTGAGACTAAATGACTGACTGCTTGACTGACTGGCTGAAGGACTAACTGACTGACTGAGTGACTGACTGACTGGACTGACTGACTGAGACTGAATGACTGAGTGCTTGACTGATTGACTGTCAGACTGACTGACTGACTTCGCAAAAGGGAAAAATAAAAAAAAAAGAATTATAAAATTAGAAAAAAATATTTGCATTTAAGATTTCCTTTCCGGCTGGGATTTGAACCCAGGGCGACACTCATGGAAGCCCAACGCTCTCGCCAATATACTATCGGATCTCTGTTGATCGGTGTCTAAATTAAAATAAAAACAAAAAATGCACCTTGGTAATTATTGATCTAAAATCTTTGAAATCTAAAGGTCGAATGATTAAACTGACTCAGAATTTTCTTCCGTACATAAATAATCGATATTTGCAAAAGAAAGAAAATGAAAAAAAAAAGAATTTTCAAATTAGAAAAGGTATATATACATTGAAGATTTTCGTTCCGGCCGGGACTCGAACCCAGTACCACGCGCTAGGAACCCAACGGTCTAGCCATTAGGCTATCGGAGCTCTGTCGATGGAAGTCTTAAATATAATAAAAACAAAAAATGCACCTTGGTAATTATTGATTCAAACACTTTGAAATTTACAGGTCGAATAATTAAACTGACTCAGAATTTTTCTCCCTACATAAATAATCAATATTCGCAAAAGAGAAAAATTAAAAAAAAAAAAGAAGAAGAAATTTTAAATTAGAAACTAAAAGTATACATTGAAGATTTTCGTTCAGGCTGGGACTCGAACCCAGGGCCACTCGCTTGGAAGCCTAACACTCTAGCCATTAGTCTATGGGAGCTCTGTCGGTGGGAGTTTTAAATATAATAAAAACAAAAAATGCACCTTGGTAATTATTGATTCAAACACTTTGAAATTTACAGGTCGAATAATTAAACTGACTCAGAATTTTTCTCCCTACATAAATAATCAATATTCGCAAAAGAGAAAAATTAAAAAAAAAAGAAGAAGAAATTTCAAATTAGAAACTAAAAGTATACATTGAAGATTTTCGTTCAGGCTGGGACTCGAACCCAGGGCCACTCGCTTGGAAGCCTAACACTCTAGCCATTAGTCTATGGGAGCTCTGTCGGTGGGAGTTTTAAATATAATAAAAACAAAAAATGCACCTTGGTAATTGTTTATTTAAACACTTTGAAATCTTCGTGTCGAAAAATTAAACTGACTCAGAATTTTCTTCCCTACATAAATAATCAATAATTGCAAAGGAAAGAAATTGAAAAAAAAAGAATTTTCAAATTAGAAAAGAAATATATACATTGAAGATATTCGCTCCGGCTGGGACTCGAACCCAGGCCACTCGCTTGGAAGACCATCGGTCTAGCCATTAGGCTATCGGAGTTCTGTCGAGCGGAGTCTTACTGCCTGACTGATACTGCCTGACTGACAGACTGACTCACTGACTGACTGATACTGACTGACTGACTCACTGACTGACCGAGACTGACTGACTAACTGCCTGACTGACTGAGACTGGACTGACTGACTGACTGACTGACTGACTGACTGACTGACTGACTAACTGACTGACTGAGACTGACTGACTGACTGCTTGACTCTCTGACTGGCTATTTCACTGACTGACTGAATGACTAAATGACTGAGTGACACTGACTGACTGACTGCTTGACTACCTGACTGACTGCTTGACTGACTAACTGACTGGACAGGACTGACCGACTGACTTACTGACAGACTGACTGAATAAGGATGACTGACAGACTGACTGAATAAGGCTGACTGACTGACTGACTGACTGACTGAATGACTGACTGACTGACTGACCGAGACTGACTGACTGACTGACTGAGACTGGACTGGACTGACTGACTGACTGACTGACTGAGACTGACTGACTGCTTTAGTGACTAACTGACTGCACAGGACTGACCGACTGACTGACTGACTGACTGCCTGACTGACTGACTGAGACTAAATGACTGACTGCTTGACTGACTGGCTGAAGGACTAACTGACTGACTGAGTGACTGACTGACTGGACTGACTGACTGAGACTGAATGACTGAGTGCTTGACTGATTGACTGTCAGACTGACTGACTGACTTCGCAAAAGGGAAAAATAAAAAAAAAAGAATTATAAAATTAGAAAAAAATATTTGCATTTAAGATTTCCTTTCCGGCCGGGACTCGAACCCAGTACCACGCGCTAGGAACCCAACGGTCTAGCCATTAGGCTATCCGAGCTCTGTCGATGGAAGTCTTAAATATAATAAAAACAAAAAATGCACCTTGGTAATTATTGATTCAAACACTTTGAAATTTACAGGTCGAATAATTAAACTGACTCAGAATTTTTCTCCCTACATAAATAATCAATATTCGCAAAAGAGAAAAATTAAAAAAAAAAAGAGAAGAAATTTCAAATTAGAAACTAAAAGTATACATTGAAGATTTTCGTTCAGGCTGGGACTCGAACCCAGGGCCACTCGCTTGGAAGCCTAACACTCTAGCCATTAGTCTATGGGAGCTCTGTCGGTGGGAGTTTTAAATATAATAAAAACAAAAAATGCACCTTGGTAATTGTTTATTTAAACACTTTGAAATCTTCGTGTCGAAAAATTAAACTGACTCAGAATTTTCTTCCCTACATAAATAATCAATAATTGCAAAGGAAAGAAATTGAAAAAAAAAAAGAATTTTCAAATTAGAAAAGAAATATATACATTGAAGATATTCGCTCCGGCTGGGACTCGAACCCCAGGCACTCGCTTGGAAGACCAGCGGTCTAGCCATTAGGCTATCGGAGTTCTGTCGTGCGGAGTCTTACTGCCTGACTGATACTGCCTGACTGACAGACTGACTCACTGACTGACTGAATGACTAAATGACTGACTGACACTGACTGACTGACTGCTTGACTACCTGACTGACTGCTTGACTGACTAACTGACTGGACAGGACTGACCGACTGACTGACTGACAGACTGACTGAATAAGGATGACTGACAGACTGACTGAATAAGGCTGACTGACTGACTAACTGACAGACTGACTGAATAAGGCTGACCGACTGACTGACTGCCTGACTGACTGACTGACTGAATGGACTGACTGACTGACTGACCGAGACTGACTGACTGACTGACTGAGACTGGACTGGACTGACTGACTGACTGACTGACTGAGACTGACTGACTGCTTTAGTGACTAACTGACTGCACAGGACTGACCGACTGACTGACTGACTGACTGCCTGACTGACTGACTGACTGAATGACTGACTGACTGAGACTAAATGACTGACTGCTTGACTGACTGGCTGAAGGACTAACTGACTGACTGAGTGACTGACCGACTGGACTGACTGACTGAGACTGAATGACTGAGTGCTTGACTGATTGACTGTCAGACTGACTGACTGACTTCGCAAAAGGGAAAAATAAAAAAAAAAGAATTATAAAATTAGAAAAAACATTTGCATTTAAGCTTTCCTTTCCGGCCGGGACTCGAACCCAGTACCACGCGTTAGGAACCCATCGGTCTAGCCATTAGGCTATCGGAGCTCTGTCGATGGAAGTCTTAAATATAATAAAAAACAAAAAATGCACCTTGGTAATTATTGATTCAAACACTTTGAAATTTACAGGTCGAATAATTAAACTGACTCAGAATTTTTCTCCCTACATAAATAATCAATATTCGCAAAAGAGAAAAATTAAAAAAAAAAAAGAAGAAGAAATTTCAAATTAGAAACTAAAAGTATACATTGAAGATTTTCGTTCAGGCTGGGACTCGAACCCAGGGCCACTCGCTTGGAAGCCTAACACTCTAGCCATTAGTCTATGGGAGCTCTGGCGGTGGGAGTTTTAAATATAATAAAAACAAAAAATGCACCTTGGTAATTTTTTATTTAAACACTTTGAAATCTTCGTGTCGAAAAATTAAACTGACTCAGAATTTTCTTCCCTACATAAATAATCAATAATTGCAAAGGAAAGAAATTGAAAAAAAAAAGAATTTTCAAATTAGAAAAGAAATATATACATTGAAGATATTCGCTCCGGCTGGGACTCGAACCCAGGCCACTCGCTTGGAAGACCAGCGGTTTAGCCATTAGGCTATCGGAGTTTCTGTCGAGCGGAGTCTTACTGCCTGACTGATACTGCCTGACTGACAGACTGACTCACTGACTGACTGATACTGACTGACTGACTCACTGACTGACCGAGACTGACTGACTAACTGCCTGACTGACTGAGACTGGACTGACTGACTGACTGACTGACTGACTGACTGACTGAGACTGACTGACTGACTGCTTGACTCTCTGACTGGCTATTTTACTGACTGACTGAATGACTAAATGACTGACTGACTGACTTCTTGACTACCTGACTGACTGCTTGACTGACTAACTGACTGGACAGGACTGACCGACTGACTGACTGACAGACTGACTGAATAAGGATGACTGACAGACTGACTGAATAAGGCTGACAGACTGACTGAATAAGGCTGACCGACTGACTGACTGCCTGACTGACTGACTGACTGAATGACTGACCTGACTGACTGACCGAGACTGACTGAGTGACTGACTGAGACTGGACTGGACTGACTGACTGACTGACTGACTGAGACTGACTGACTGCTTTAGTGACTAACTGACTGCACAGGACTGACCGACTGACTGACTGACTGACTGCCTGACTGACTGACTGACTGACTGACTGAGACTAATGACTGACTGCTTGACTGACTGGCTGAAGGACTAACTGACTGACTGAGTGACTGACTGACTGGACTGACTGACTGAGACTGAATGACTGAGTGCTTGACTGATTGACTGTCAGACTGACTGACTGACTTCGCAAAAGGGAAAAATAAAAAAAAAGAATTATAAAATTAGAAAAAAATATTTGCATTTAAGATTTCCTTTCGGCCGGGACTCGAACCCAGTACCACGCGCTAGGAACCCAACGGTCTAGCCATTAGGCTATCGGAGCTCTGTCTATGGAAGTCTTAAATATAATAAAAACAAAAAATGCACCTTGGTAATTATTGATTCAAACACTTTGAAATTTACAGGTCGAATAAATTAAACTGACTCAGAATTTTTCTCCCTACATAAATAATCAATATTCGCAAAAGAGAAAAATTAAAAAAAAAAGAAGAAGAAATTTCAAATTAGAAACTAAAGTATACATTGAAGATTTTCGTTCAGGCTGGACTCGAACCCAGGGCCACTCGCTTGGAAGCCTATCACTCTAGCCATTAGTCTATGGGAGCTCTGTCTGTGGGAGTTTTAAATATAATAAAAACAAAAAATGCACCTTGGTAATTGTTTATTTAAACACTTTGAAATCTTCGTGTCGAAAAATTAAACTGACTCAGAATTTTCTTCCCTACATAAATAATCAATAATTGCAAAGGAAAGAAATTGAAAAAAAAAAGAATTTTCAAATTAGAAAAGAAATATATACATTGAAGATATTCGCTCCGGCTGAAACTCGAACCCAGGCCACTCGCTTGGAAGACCAGCGGTCTAGCCATTAGGCTATCGGAGTTCTGTCGAGCGGAGTCTTACTGCCTGACTGATACTGCCTGACTGACAGACTGACTCACTGACTGACTGATACTGACTGACTGACTCACTGACTGACCGAGACTGACTGACTAACTGCCTGACTGACTGAGACTGGACTGACTGACTGACTGACTGACTAACTGACTGACTGAGACTGACTGACTGACTGCTTGACTCTCTGACTGGCTATTTCACTGACTGACTGAATGACTAAATGACTGACTGACACTGACTGACTGACTGCTTGACTACCTGACTGACTGCTTGACTGACTAACTGACTGGACAGGGACTGACCGACTGACTGACTGACAGACTGACTGACTGACAGACTGACTGAATAAGGCTGACCGACTGACTGACTGCCTGACTGACTGACTGACTGAATGACTGACTGACTGACTGACCGAGACTGACTGACTGACTGACTGAGACTGGACTGGACTGACTGACTGACTGACTGACTGAGACTGACTGACTGCTTTAGTGACTAACTGACTGCACAGGACTCACCGACTGACTGACTGGACTGACTGCCTGACTGACTGACTGAGACTAAATGACTGACTGCTTGACTGACTGGCTGAAGGACTAACTGACTGACTGAGTGACTGACTGACTGGACTGACTGACTGAGACTGAATGACTGAGTGCTTGACTGATTGACTGTCAGACTGGACTGACTGACTTCGCAAAAGGGAAAAAATAAAAAAAAAAAGAATTATAAAATTAGAAAAAAATATTTGCATTTAAGATTTCCTTCCGGCCGGGACTCGAACCCAGTACCACGCGCTAGGAACCCAACGGTCTAGCCATTAGGCTATCGGAGCTCTGTCGATGGAAGTCTTAAATATAATAAAAACAAAAAATGCACCTTGGTAATTATTGATACAAACACTTTGAAATTTACAGGTCGAATAATTAAACTGACTCAGAATTTTTCTCCCTACATAAATAATCAATATTCGCAAAAGAGAAAAATTAAAAAAAAAGAAGAAGAAATTTCAAATTAGAAACTAAAAGTATACATTGAAGATTTTCGTTCAGGCTGGGACTCGAACCCAGGGCCACTCGCTTGGAAGCCTAATACACTAGCCATTAGTCTATGGGAGCTCTGACGGTGGGAGTTTTAAATATAATAAAAACAAAAAATGCACCTTGGTAATTGTTTATTTAAACACTTTGAAATCTTCGTGTCGAAAAATTAAACTGACTCAGAATTTTCTTCCCTACATAAATAATCAATAATTGCAAAGGAAAGAAATTGAAAAAAAAAAAAGAATTTTCAAATTAGAAAAGAAATATATACATTGAAGATATTCGCTCCGGCTGGGACTCGAACCCAGGCCACTCGCTTGGAAGACCAGCGGTCTAGCCATTAGGCTATCGGAGTTCTGTCGTGCGGAGTCTTACTGCCTGACTGATACTGCCTGACTGACAGACTGACTCACTGACTGACTGAATGACTAAATGACTGACTGACACTGACTGACTGACTGCTTGACTACCTGACTGACTGCTTGACTGACTAACTGACTGGACAGGCTGACCGACTGACTGACTGACAGACTGACTGAATAAGGATGACTGACAGACTGACTGAATAAGGCTGACTGACTGACTGACTGACAGACTGACTGAATAAGGCTGACCGACTGACTGACTGCCTGACTGACTGACTGACTGAATGACTGACTGACTGACTGACCGAGACTGACTGACTGACTGACTGAGACTGGACTGGACTGACTGACTGACTGACTGACTGAGACTGACTGACTGCTTTAGTGACTAACTGACTGCACAGGACTGGACCGACTGACTGACTGACTGACTGCCTGACTGACTGACTGACTGAATGACTGACTGACTGAGACTAAATGACTGACTGCTTGACTGACTGGCTGAAGGACTAACTGACTGACTGAGTGACTGACCGACTGGACTGACTGACTGAGACTGAATGACTGAGTGCTTGACTGATTGACTGTCAGACTGACTGACTGACTTCGCAAAAGGGAAAAATAAAAAAAAAAAGAATTACAAAATTAGAAAAAAAATATTTGCATTTAATCTTTCCTTTCCGGCCGGGACTCGAACCCAGTACCACGCGCTAGGAACCCAACGGTCTAGCCATTAGGCTATCGGAGCTCTGTCGATGGAAGTCTTAAATATAATAAAAACAAAAAATGCACCTTGGTAATTATTGATACAAACACTTTGAAATTTACAGGTCGAATAATTAAACTGACTCAGAATTTTTCTCCCTACATAAATAATCAATATTCGCAAAAGAAGAAAAATTAAAAAAAAGAAGAAGAAATTTCAAATTAGAAACTAAAAGTATACATTGAAGATTTTCGTTCAGGCTGGGGACTCGAACCCAGGGCCACTCGCTTGGAAGCCTATACTCTAGCCATTAGTCTATGGGAGCTCTGTCGGTGGGAGTTTTAATATAATAAAAACAAAAAATGCACCTTGGTAATTGTTTATTTAAACACTTTGAAATCTTCGTGTCGAAAAATTAAACTGACTCAGAATTTTCTTCCCTACATAAATAATCAATAATTGCAAAGGAAAGAAATTGAAAAAAAAAAAGAATTTTCAAATTAGAAAAGAAAATATATACATTGAAGATATTCGCTCCGGCTGGGACTCGAACCCAGGCCACTCGCTTGGAAGACCAGCGGTCTAGCCATTAGGCTATCGGAGTTCTGTCGTGCGGAGTCTTACTGCCTGACTGATACTGCCTGACTGACAGACTGACTCACTGACTGACTGAATGACTAAATGACTGACTGACACTGACTGACTGACTGCTTGACTACCTGACTGACTGCTTGACTGAACTAACTGACTGGACAGGACTGACCGACTGACTGACTGACAGACTGACTGAATAAGGATGACTGACAGACTGACTGAATAAGGCTGACTGACTGACTGACTGACAGACTGACTGAATAAGGCTGACCGACTGACTGACTGCCTGGACTGACTGACTGACTGAATGACTGACTAACTGACTGACCGAGACTGACTGACTGACTGACTGAGACTGGACTGGACTGACTGACTGACTGACTGAGCTGAGACTGACTGACTGCTTTAGTGACTAACTGACTGCACAGGACTGACCGACTGACTGACTGACTGACTGCCTGACTGACTGACTGACTGAATGACTGACTGACTGAGACTAAATGACTGACTGCTTGACTGACTGGCTGAAGGACTAACTGACTGACTGAGTGACTGACCGACTGGACTGACTGACTGAGACTGAATGACTGAGTGCTTGACTGATTGACTGTCAGACTGACTGAGCTGACTTCGCAAAAGGGAAAAAATAAAAAAAAAAGAATTATAAAATTAGAAAAAAACATTTGCATTTAATCTTTCCTTTCTGGCCGGGACTCGAACCCAGTACCACGCGTTAGGAACCAACGGTCTAGCCATTAGGCTATCGGAGCTCTGTCGATGGAAGTCTTAAATATAATAAAAACAAAAAATGCACCTTGGTAATTATTGATTCAAACACTTTGAAATTTACAGGTCGAATAATTAAACTGACTCAGAATTTTTCTCCCTACATAAATAATCAATATTCGCAAAAGAGAAAAATTAAAAAAAAAAGAAGAAGAAATTTCAAATTAGAAACTAAAAGTATACATTGAAGATTTTCGTTCAGGCTGGGACTCGAACCCAGGGCCACTCGCTTGGAAGCCTAACACTCTAGCCATTAGTCTATGGGAGCTCTGTCGGTGGGAGTTTTAAATATAATAAAAACAAAAAATGCACCTTGGTAATTGTTTATTTAAACACTTTGAAATCTTCGTGTCGAAAAATTAAACTGACTCAGAATTTTCTTCCCCTACATAAATAATCAATAATTGCAAAGGAAAGAAATTGAAAAAAAAAAGAATTTTCAAATTAGAAAAGAAATATATACATTGAAGATATTCGCTCCGGCTGGGACTCGAACCCA
>NW_026559058.1:0-88839 GCF_026930045.1 Uloborus diversus
TACTAACTTATACAACTGCTGATGTTTATTTATAGCAACGCTTTCTCTCCTACATAGTTTTTTTTTTTTTATTAAACATTGATCAGATTTGGAAAAAAAAAAAAAAAACTTTGACGAAAATTTCTTTAAAAGAAAAATTTTTTTTTTTTTTTTGAAATTAATTTTTGTAATTTATGGCAATGAATACAAAAATATTCCTTTTACGAAGCAGTCCAAGGGCAGTACTATTGTTCATATTATACCACATTCCAGGGTCCCCCGTATTTACCACTATTTGTGGTTTAACCAGTTAACCCCTAACTTCTTTTAATATCAATCTTTGGATTATTTATTATTAGCTTAAGTATGTAATGTATATAAAATGATAATAAAATGTACTTAAATATTTCATCTTTAAAGAAATATTTGTTTTCTGTTTTTGCGCTTTTCCATCCCACCACAAAAGCAATTACCGAATTTGACGTATTAAAAATTTATTTTTCACGTTGTGCATAAAATAATAATTCTGAGTTATTCAGCCATTTTTTAACCAAGAGTATTGAGGAAACTTTTGTTTTATAGTTAAGTTGTTCTAGACCAGGACTGTCCAACTGGAAAGAGCCCACGGGCCAGAATTCTGGTCATTGATCACCTGGCGGGCCGTAGTTCGAAAAAGTTAAACAGTCAGTGGCGTACTGGGCCGCCGGGATACCGGGAAAATTCCCGGTGCGCCTGTGTCCTTAGTGCGCCAGTGCCTAAGTCGGTTTTTTTTTTTTTTTAAAGGATTTTGTACTGGATATTGCGGTTCCATTTACCATAAGATTTATTGTGTGGAATGAACAAGTAAGACGACCGTACTACTTCATAGGATTTTTTTTAAAGTACAATTTACGAATCGTAAAAAACAACAATAAGTAGCGCCGACTTGAACTCAAATGAAATTAATAAATCTTTCCATTTAAATTTTTGTCTAATACCGTGGTTCCAAGATTTTTTTGAAACAAGGCGCCTATTTTGAACATCTAACCTTCCTACGGCGCCCTTCACTCTATAACTCAGTGGCAAGGCAAGGGTTTTAGTCCGGGAGGGGGGAGGGACTGAGGTCGAATTTTTTTATATCGTCTTTATGTCGGTTCCAACAAAGTAAAAGAAAAGCAAAAACTTTGGTTTCATCAAATTTGCGGGCGGGGAGTGCGGCTGCAGCCATACACACAAAAACACATAGCTCCTTCCCTGGATTCGCCACTGATATAATCTCAACTAACAGCGAAAAATGAATAAAACTGAAATAAGAGCATTGCACAGCCCTTTAGTGTTATTCATGATTCAGGAGCACCGCGGAATATTTCAACAGTTTCATAATTCTCCTATAGTGAAGTAATTGCAAATTTCGTGGCGCTGGCGTGGCGCCCCCATGAGGACTTCACGAAGCTCTGATCCCCTCCCCCCCCCCCCCGTTTTTCTTATCGCTTAAAAAAGGTTTTAATTGACGATTTTTCTACTCTCTATTCCTGACACCTGGAAATTCTGAAGTGCATAAGTTTTACTGTAATCCTTTAATCGCTATTTTTTAAAAACGAGTGATTGTTGTTTGTTTTTGACTGCTTCAATATTTCGATCATAATTATGAGCTCATTTGTTTAAATATTAAATTTATTTGTAATTATTATTTGTTTAAGATTTTGAGCAGTTATGAGGGACTTATATCCCGATTTTTATAATAATGTTGAAAATAATTTCACGTTTTTAAATTTGAGCAAAATTTTTTATTTATTTTAACAAAGATTCTTTGGTCTCTTGAGCCGTGGGCCCCGCTGTGGTGTGCCCCGCTCCTCGTACTGCGGCGTCTGCGGTTACGTAGACCCAGGTTGCCCCCTTCCCCTATTTTTTCAAGTCTTTAAGAATATTTTTTATACTCTGTTGTAGGTGAATAGTTTCTTGAAGGGTCTATTTTTGTCAGCTTGAATTTTGAAAAGACAGGATATAACAGAAACTTCTTACAATTTACAATGAAAAAGTTATTGATAAACTGTTAAGTCAAGAAATGAGACGACTTTTATCATTGTGAGGATATTTATTAAATTATTCCTTTAAACTTTACGATAACCTTTTACTTATTTTTTAGGAAAATGCCCGCTTTTCCTTTTAAAGAAGCATCATTATGTACATATATTATTAATTCATAACTTCTCTTATCTGATTCCACAATTGCCATTATTGACTTCAGCTCATTTACTTATTTCATGAAATTCGTTCACAATTATTCATAGATTTTCCGTTATTTTCAGATAACATTATATTACGTTTTTACGTTTATAGCCATGTTACTTTAGCTTTGGATGAGGTAAAATTTTGATTAAAAGAGCAATTTCTTGTACACAATGATACGGTAATCACAATTTTTAAATATAATTTTAAATCCAAAAGAATCATATTTTTCTTTTATTATAATAAAATATTTAATGTTATCAATTGTGTATCGGTAATCAATATTATTTTAATTCATTCAAAAGAAGCAGGAAGTCAATGACATGTAATCAGTTAAATTAGAAATGTCTTAAAAGCTTTACAGGTTCCTTTTGCAAAATTTCTATGCAATTATTAAAAAATTTTTGGTTGGAGGGCAGTGTAACCAGAAGGGGGGCTCACAGTCCCCCCCCCCAGAATGGGGAAAAGAAAGTGATTTTAATTTAAATAAATAATAATACTGTCGGGGGAAAATCCTTGAATGAAAAATATTCAATAGTTACGTCTTATTGTCATTTAATTATACCCCCCCCCCCCCCCATTCCTTTTCTTTTTTCCTAGTTCATCTGTAAATAAGAAAGTCTTCAAAATGCTACTCCTCCGAAGACCCCCCCCCCCCCCACGCACACCGAAAGCATTATGTATCATCTTAAATTTCGTTTCCAAATCTTCAATTCCGCAAAATTTACCGGAACGTCCCCAAATACCCAGCAAGTTTGAAAATTGCGTTTTCGGAGTTTTAATTTCGAAAACTTACCGCTTCTTTTGTTACAAAATATGGTATTACAATAACATTTTTAAGACGTGAATTAAAGAGAATATACGGGCAAGGGTCCCCGAACCACCTTTCTCTAATTAAATAAAATTAGGTTCTTTAGACTACACTTGCAAAAAAAACCGGGATAGTCCCTGAATACAAAATATTCCTTCTGTTTAAGGACCATAATTTTGAAAAAAAAATTTAAGGAAGACCTCCAGAATCTCCTTTCCGTAAAATCTTCAAAATTTGTCGACAATTGCGTTTTTGAAACTTCAATTTCGAAAATTTGGAGGGGGCGGAAAATTGATTTCGATCTATTAAAAAAATGATCGGGGTCAGTCCCTGAAGCTCCATTCCTTACCCAAAACTCCAAAAATATGGCGTATAATCGCGTTTTTGAAGCTTCTATTTCTAGAATTTTTAATGTGCTCCAAAAAAAAAAAAAAAAATTGCGCCACTGTTGGAGGGGTGTTCTAAGACTAATCACACCAAAAGCTGATGTAACGCAGGTAACAAAGAATTATCTTTTCTCCTCCCTGGCTCTTTCTTTCTGCGTCGACTGCAGCCATTGATTTGTCGACCCAAAAACATTTTTTACTGTGTTATATTAATTTTCAGTTGGTCCATTTTATTTTCTGATATTTTTGTAGTGCCGATTTCCCCCTTATAAGGCTTCA
This sequence comes from Uloborus diversus, assembly GCF_026930045.1. Taxonomy (NCBI): domain Eukaryota; kingdom Metazoa; phylum Arthropoda; class Arachnida; order Araneae; family Uloboridae; genus Uloborus; species Uloborus diversus. The sequence continues at coordinate 3,664 of NW_026559058.1, forward strand.
AAATGCAGAATTTTACATCGTTTTTTGAAAATTTCCTCTGGGGGAAAAACCCCCGGACCCCCTAAATTTTAGAGGAATACATATTTTATTAAAAGGGAAACCCTGCACTATTCTTCTAATAAAATTCCCTCTCTTAAGGTCAATTTAAAAAAAAGATAGCAGGTAAAAACATTATAATCCTAAAAAAAGACGACTCCCCTCCCCCCTCCCAGAAAAATACCCCCGAAACTCCCAAATAGAAATTTTAATGCCCCTCTCGTAGGGACACCTATGCAAGAAATTTTGTAGTTAACTAGTTAGTAATGAGCAATGACACGCGAAAACACTCCCTCCCTTACTCCCGTAGTTGTATACATCTACAATGGGTAAATATGTCCAGAAATATCATGCGGCCCTTTGAGGGGTCCAGTCCTGCCCTGCTTTTTACTGTCTATTGCCCCCTGAAAAAACTGTCTTTGTATCCAACTCCCGACTGTAGCCGGGACCGCCGCGAACCTGAGAGAGAAGTAGCACACATTTATAAACATCTAAAACAGCGTTTCCAAGTCATCGATTTAAAAACTTTGTGGGAGAGTCCTTCTGTTTTGTGGAAGAGCTCTCCGTCAACGTGAATCCTGTCACAAATTTATAAGACCTCGTCTAAAGTTCAATTTTTAGAAGTTCGAACATCAATTTCGAAACATTGCCGGGGATGAGTACCCGATCTGCATTTCTTCCTTTCAGGTTATCAAAGATAGCCTAAGTCTGAAATTACGTTTTTGCGATCAAAATTTTCGGGGAGAAAACCCTCAAACGCAATGTTCACCCTCATTAAAGATCGTCTAAAATTTCCGATTTAAAACCTCAATTTTGAAAAATTTTCCAGAGAAAGTCCTCGAAATCCATGTTTTCATCTGATGTCATCAAAGTATGACAGACGAAGGCGTATTTAGGATTTCAATTTTGAATAATTTCCGCATATTCTTCAGTATACTAGTTTATTTCAAGTAAAAAGCCGTATTTAATGCTCTAAATTTTTCGGGAGAGGCACCCCTTGTAGATAAAATTTCACATTATTTAAACAGGGGTGTCTGTCCTCCTAAGAGTGATGCCCCCCGCCCCCTGATATTGAAAGTACGCGCAACAACGACGAAAAGACCCTGTAAAACAGTGACTCTTCACTTGGATCAAGGTTACCCCCAGATTCTATCCCTGCCCATTATTATTAAAAAAATCTTTTTTTTATTATTTCTTAGGACTTGAATTCGTAAACATTATTTGAGGAGAATGTCCAATCTTCATCCCTGAAATCATCAAAGATGGTCTACATTACGGTTTCAGGACTTTAATTTCAAAAACAATTTCCGGAGAAAAAGTTCTGAACAACTCACCTCCCACATCATTAATTTGTTTTTAGAACCTAGTTTTTAAAAACATTCTGGAGGAGAACCTCTAAAATCAGCATTGCTCCGAAATTGCTTAAAAAAAGTCTGAATTTTCGTTTTACAGACTGTAATATCGAAAAAATTCCGGGCGAAAATTTCCGAAATTCAACCCTTCTAACTTCGCCTAAGATAGCTTACTGTATCTGCGTATTTGAGACATATTTCGAAAAATTTCTAAGAAGAGTCCCAAACCTCATTCCTTCCCCATTCACTAACGTTGTCTAAGATTTTCCAACAATCGTGTTATGGACTTCAATTTCAAAAAACTTCCAGTTGAGCATAACCTCCCCTACCCCCCCAGAACACCCCTCTTTCTAACATCACCGAAGGAAGTAAAAAAAAGAAACACTTTCTCTCTCATTTCGACAAACGCGAGGGGGCACAAAAGCTTCAGTTGTCCGAGGGCGCTGAAGATTATCTACTCCTCTGATAGGAAATTCGTTAATTTTAATTTATGAGTTGAGTTTGGTGGAGGACGGGGGGGGGGGGGGGAGTTACGAAAATAGGGCAAGGCGCCGGTCAAGTGTTTTTATCCCGGTATACATTGTCGACCCAGTACGCCACTGTAAACAGTAATCTCTTACCTCTTACACAATAACAATTAATAGTTGAATTATTGATTATAAAACAATGACAAACAGGAGGATTATGAAACAATTTGCTTACCTTTTAATTGGAAAACTAGTCAGATCAATATCATCAACGGAAAAGAGCGTAGAGTTGACGAGAGCAAGCTCTCAATTTCTTTTTTCGAAATCAACAAAGGCCGTAGAGTCAGTGGGGGGGGGGGGGGGGTCTTTATTTTTAACCAATTTCAGGCAGGTTTTGCGTATTTTAAATGTTTCTCTCTTCCCTCCCTGTCTCCCCCCCACAACGCGAGGCAATAATATTTCTGGGAATTCATTTGAACATCAGCGTGCAGGCGAGGACTGCTTGACCTTGACCTGTTAGATGTCCTGTACCTTTTTCTTCCTATACAATGAAAGAAGTAAAGGAGCGATCAAGTGGAAATTTCAGGGACCCCGACTTGACCAAGAATGGTAGTCTCGGATGCTTCTTTATACCATAAAATGTCAAAAAAAGAAATATGTTGAATAAAAAGTTGGCGGGACGCACAATATGTGTTCGCGATCTGCATGCGGCCAGCGGGCCGCCAGTTGGACAGCCCTGTTCTAGACAAAGTAATTAAGTCGACCAGCAAAAGGGAAGGGAATGCTTTCCAGGTCTATCGGTTTTATGCTAGCTGATGCTTTGGGATATTTTTGTAGTGTTTTTCAAAATTAAACAGTTAATTTTCTGCAAAATATACTATCTTTGTTTGCTACATTTTTAGAATAGTGACTGGAGATGACACGCATGTTAGGGAAATGGTACTTTCGTTTCAGGAGGCAGTCGCTAACAGCCTTAATGATAGGTTCATTGACGCGTACTAGAAACACTTACTTGTATAAGTGATATTCGAACAATAGAATATCGCCATATTGTTCTGCTGACGATCGTCACGACATTTAAAATCTTTCCTAAAGTGTCTGACGAGAAGATATGATCGTTTCTGGTCACGAATTCTTCAGTTACTTTTTACAGCAGTTGGGTGCAATGTAAAGAACTTTTTTTCAGAAGCACTGAAAAATGTGGGCTGACCTAATTATTTTATTTATTGTAATTTTTCAAAACAGAAATATTTATTTCTACTTTTAGGTTGTTAATTGCTTTGCCATATCGCGAGTGCCACAATACGAAGCAATGAAATTTTACAGGAGAGGCGTTTGAAGTTCAACTCTTCAGGCAATTTGCATTAACAAAAGTAAGCTTGCTGTGCTCTCCAATACTTTAGATTGTAACAGAAAATCTATCAATATTTTCCAAAGAAGATAACGTCCTTTGAATGTCTTTAAGCGAAAAAAAAAAAAAAAAAAAAAAGAAAATTAAAAATTTCGTATTGGGGGCACTCTTCTTCCAAACAAGCGAATATAGTCATTTTTATAACCATTTTTATTACTTCCTTTTACTAAAAAGGAAGTATTGTATTCGCGCGAAAATATTTTCACTCAAAAATCGACCTTAATTTTACATTTTGCTCACCCCGAATGAATGTTGAGTTTTTTTTTTTTTTTTTTTTTCCGACTTGACCACACGTGAATAAGTGCCTAAGAACGTATAAACACACGAAATATCCATTTTGACGATTCCTGAGTTAGTTACAACGAGTTTATTCGTGACGTCTGTATGTGCGTATGTATGTATGTGCGTATGTGCGTCGCATAACTCAAGAACGGTATTTCCTAGAAAGTTGAAATTTGGTACGTAAACTCCAGTGGGGTCTAGCTGTGCACCTCCCCTTTTGGTTGCATTCGGGTGTTTTTAAGGGGGTCTTTTGCCCCTTTTTGGGGGAAATCATTGTTAATTTCGATGTAAACTCAAGTGGTTTTACGATTTGGCGGACACTTGGCGATGTATCGCCAGACTTTTTGTCGCCAAGAGTGACCGAAGCAATGGTTCGGTTCAACTCGAAGATTGAAAGCAAAGTGTGGTATTTTCAGTAAGTTACCGCCCTATTGCCGAGGCTACGGCAGAAATACATGAAACACACCGCCAGTTCGGTCACTCTAGCCGAGGACTACAGTTTCGTGCTCATTAGCGTTGAAAATACCATGCCTTGCCTTCAATCTTCGAGTTGAACCAAACCATTGCTTCGGTCACTCGTCTGGTCTGTGCTAATTCTATATTAGCTACCAGTTTGTTTGACTCTCTTGGCTTCCTTAAGAGGTTTTCCACCTCCAGCTCAGTCACTTCCTATGCTGGGCTGATGAGTGCTAATAAGTATGAAACTGCAGTCCTCGGCTGGAATGACTGAGCTGGCGGTGTATTTCATATATTTCTGCCGTGGCCCTGGCAATAAGGCGGTAACTTACTGAAAATTCGCTACATTGTAACTTTATTGTCATCTAAAGTCTAACTGCTAATAAAGCGTTGCCAACAAGCGTTTGTTATCAACAAGCAAAAGTGAAGCAAACGTTATTACAGTAGAGAAGAGTCTCTTGAAAATTTCCTGTTCGTATTTTACAGTAAATATTATTTCTTCAAGATTCACTGTAGTTTAATAGTAGAAAAAAATTGTTAATTGTTTAAGAAAACCTAACTTATGCAGTTGACGAACTCAGAAAGAAAAATGTTGTGTTGTGTCACTGTTTCCTACGATTTGACAATAAAGGGTGTTTTTTTTTTGTTAGAGGTATAGAACTTTAAGTCGGGACCACTGTTTAATCTGTGGGCCATTTTGATAATTGTCACTTGTTTTGTGTTTAGTTTGGTTTGCCATTTCATCATGAATAGACAACAGGACGATGCAGCATGCCACACAGCGCGTGTCACAATTGATTTTTTGAAAGAAACTTTCGGTGAACGAATAATTTCGCTTAATGGACCCGTGATTTGGCCTGCGAGATCATGCGATTTAACTACACTGGACTATTTTTTGTGGGGCTGTGTGAAGTCTCAGATCTACACCGATAAGCCACGGACGATTGACGCCTTGGACGAGAACATTCGCCACATATCACTCACATACGGCCCCCATTGCTGCAAAAAGTGATAGAAAATTGAACTTCACGATTAGATTTTCTCCAAGCCAGCCGAAGTGGCCATATACCAGAAATTACATTTAATTAAAAATGGCAATGAATCATCTTTCGAATAAAGTCAAATTCATGGCAATTTACATCATTTAGCGGTGTTTTATTAGAACCTAAAGCTCTATAACTCTAAAAAAACACCTTTATTATAAAAGTAGATTGTAGCTCTACAAGGGCATGATCCGCATTTTTAGGACTCTGGTGTCCATATTGAGATATCGAAGGATCGGGTGGAGTATATAATCCCATGCTGCAGATGTGTGCACGAAACCGTGTTCAGGAGTGACCAAAAAACAAATAGAAACTTAGCTGTGCCCCGAATGTGACGATTGATTTATCTCAAATCTACTGAAGTGAGTTAGTAATTTTCATTACTGTTTTTGAGTTTGCCAAATGTGTTTGAAAGTGTTTTTATGTTTAAAATAAAGAATTTTTCTATTCTTTTTAGTTTTATAGTACTTTTGGCTTTTTCCCAGGGTTGACCTTATTCTGGACCCGCGTTTCTAATCAGGCCAAATCACCCTTCTTTGTTAAAATTGCTGAAAAAAATAATTAAAAGTTAAAATTTTTCATGAATTTATATTTTCAGATTTTTATGGGGCACGCGATGAATGTGCAAAATTTGGAGCCAATTGAATTATAAATGAGCGACATACTAGTCCATGAACCTTAGGGTGACCTTATTTGGGGCACTTACCATATAATTTTTCTGACATATGGTACTCCATCTAATTAAGTCCCATTTTTAAAACTAGAAAAACATCCTTGAGTAACCTGAGATCTATGGACCAAGTTGTCAGAAATTGCTTTTTCAAATTGATGGAAATTTATGGTTCAACGACAGAATGATGCTCTTCTGCAGTCGAACTGAAAAAGCTCAGGGACGGAAGTTGCATAATTAACTACTTGAAAAGATCATGCGTGAGGCTCTTATGAAAAGAAAACTTCTAGCCAGAGTAGTTTGCAATGTGGAAAAAACTAATGACTATGCTTGGAGACATAGATTTATTAAAATCTTACACGAGTATGAGTGACATTGAAATTAATCTATCATTATTTCCAGTTTTCTTTAATTTAGATCTCTTAGCGCAAGTCATTTCTGTTATGCATTCATCCGAAAAGCAGGTACTTCTGATAGAAGCGTTGTCAATTTAAAACTAATCAAGTAGTGTCATTTCAAAACTTTTTCTGTTGAAAAGTGTAGCATGTTTACTCATCTCCCCTCCCCCAAATTCTTGTGTAGTTAACTTACTCTTGGCTCAAAATACTCGTGAATGTCTTGCTGAAGTTGCACGGCTAAAACAAATCTAACAGCCGTTTAAAAGTAGTCTTAGGGAAATCAATTTAAAATGAAAATAAAACAGTGAGAAAGAATCAAAAATTCATTAAGGCTGAAACAAATCCATCAGGTTACATAAACCTTCTAATATATAAAAAGATAACCACCACCCTTATCCGGGAATTTGTTATCTTTCGTGGTTTATACAAAAATAAAGTTTTCTCCCTAGCTGAAATTTATCCTTTCACCAAAATACAATAAAATTTTGCGAAATGATAAATTCGAAAAGATTTCTGTGTTGCGATACATTAAGAATTTGGGTTTTAAAAGGTTTTTAAAAATTTTTTTTAATACCTGATTCCGTATTGTATTTTCGTCATCTAACATAAGTATCGCTTAAACACAGATACAAATAGCAATGTTTTACTCCTAGTAAAATCTAGTATTCTGACTCAATGGTTTAAAGTTACTGTAGTCGCAATTTTAGAACTGAACAATTCGTTTAGTAATGTGCGAGATACAGTCTCATAGCTCACAAGGGAAAAGCACTGTGAAATGAAGAATGGCTGCTGACGATATGAGCTACATTTGTCAAGAGACAAATTGTTGTTGCGAGAAAAAGAAAATCTATTGCAAACGATAAAAATAAAGTAATCAAAAACGTCATAACAAATCAGAGTTGAAAATGTTTTCACTTTTTCTCGAAAGCAATTTCATTTGTCTAACTCCTGACGGTGAGAATAAAATTCCTTCCTAATAGACCTGACACTTGTAATGGCTAATAGCTGTCCAAAACAAAAAGGATGACCGAAACAAAAAATGGTTATTTCATAACAACTCGGAACAATGTGTCGTAAAGATCTTTCTTCACTTTCGCTTCCGCGCGGAAGAAATATAAGCTTGGACAATGGGCCGCGAACATGGTTACAGAACTGAAGAGGTACTTTAAATGTTTCCGAACGCGGTCCCAAAAATAAAATGATGGTACAAGAGAATTCGGAATCTGGCCACGCGCGGTCCGAAATAGCCTATTGTTTACGTCTGGAACGGTCGAGCAGAATAATGAAGATTGGTTATGTCAGAAGACTCTGATTTCGTCCTCAATTTGTTACCTTTGGCAAGTTGTAAATAGCGCTTGGGCATCATCCACGCATGGAGAATATTAAGAAGGCCAAGGATTGGTTTTGACGAGCAAATTAGCCTGGAGTGATACTAGTGAATCTGAAAATGATTTCCGGTTTAAGTTGCTAATTGACAAAAGGGAAATGCAAAATGGCAGATGAATGATATTAAGTATTTGTCTTTAATGATAAGTGGTAAGTAGCTTAGTAGAGGTTATTAAACTGGAAATTTTTTTATAAATTCACGAACTTGCTGCAAGCATCGTTGAACTATCGATAGCTGAAAGACAAATAAATAGTTTTGACTAAAAATGACCATTTTGTTTTGAATAAAACTATCAAATAATCAATTCGCAACTCGAATGAACTATAGGGGGCGCTGCAGCCACTGTCTAATGGTGGATGAAAAAGGTAAAGCAAACACATGCTGTAACTTATACCTTTCTTTGACGCTTTGTGAATGACAGTAATTTTTCATCGTGTTTGTGGGAAGCTTTCTTTTCTATTCCTCTGAAATTACATTACGCCACAAACTATCTGAAGCTTGTAATTTACCCCCCAAAAAACACGTGGAATGGAATGTTTCACCTTTTTCGGTAGTATTGTTAATCACCGTAAGGTAGCGTATTCGAGCTCTGGAGTCGCGAATAAGATTATCGAATTGTCAAATTTAGTGTTGCTTTGTGTTTAATGTATTTTATCGTTGATACTATACTTAGTAGTTACTTTTTGCTGGTAATTTTATGACTGTTACTAGTTTTTACCTTATTTAGAAACGTACTCTTCTTTTTTTTTTTTACGTGCCTGAGTCCTGCGTATGTTCTGGGGGTGGGGATCAAGAAAAGACATCTGCTTCTGTCTGATATTTTGAAAATTCTAGAAATATTTATGAAATAAACAAAGTTGAATAGAATAAAAGAAATTTCTTTCAGAGTATATTCTTTGCCCTAGTGCAGCGAGAATCGTGTTCAGGGGGTGGGGAGTCAAAATAATGCTTCTAAGTGTATTAGCTGCTGTATTAGGATTGGCAATCGTGTTAACATCAAGGACTCAAGGGGATTTTTTTTTATCCCCAAAATCCTTCTACGTTGTGTCAATGATTCTTTGCTCTCTTCTCCAAGGAAAAATTTGAAATGGCAATCCAATCCATTTTATTCAGAGTCGTTCAAGAACAATTTCCTGCCTAGCTAATTAAACGGGACAAACGTAAAAGGAAAAGGGGAAATTTTGCCACAGCTGTTTTCCATACCCCCTCTTTTACAGTTTCTTTCAACTTGCGAACAACCCTCTTCTGTGGGATCAGATTTCTTCCAAAATGATCCAGCCGTTGCAAGCGCTCTGAACTAAAATTCCAAAAAAAAAAAAAAAAAAATCATTCAACATTCACCTCGAGTCTTTTCGCAAACTTTTCAAAATCTTTCAGACTGTTTGAAGGATTGGGTGTAAATGTTTGTCTCAGAACATCTCTGTTGAGTGTCTCTGTTTATGATCCGTGACGTAATACGGGTGGTAAAACACGCTCCAGGCTGCCAGCCTTTTTTTATTACCCCCAATGCGAGTGCATACAGTTTTCATGTAACGTTAAATTACAACAATGACAAAAAAAAAAAAAAAGAAAAAAAACCCCAGCAGTATTCTAGCTATCTTCTGAACTATTGATTAATCTATTGTTCTTTATAGAGTCGCTATATAGACGCATCAGCTTAAGTTTAGCCATTTTGGATCGGATTTTTCATTGTTGCACTGTTAAGGTTACCACAGCAAAGTTTCGGGTTTCGCCAAATTTGCGGAAAATAATATTTTATTTAATAAAGAATTCACGTGTGCCGCTAATAATTGTTTACAGTGAACAATTACCAAACTCGATAACTCGCCAGAAAAGACAACTACTCAAACACGCGCTCCGATCGAAAATGGCTAATCTTAAGCTGATGCGCCGGCTCGTATATATAGGGCCTTAGTTCTTTACCATCTGATTTTATCACATTTTCTTTTTTCGTTCCTTTTTTCTTTTTTAACCATCAAATCATGTTATTGAATTTTGGTATTTGTACAGAAACTTAGTTCCATTGAACCAATATCACTGTGTAATTTTGATTCATAATTTCTCATAGTTACAGGCACAAGAGTGAAGAAAAACTGAAATGTTGTCACAGTAAACCAAAATTATGAAATAATTATTGCAATACTATTTAAAACGAACTATTGACCTGGTGTTATAATTCATTCTTGAGGTTGATTAAAGTTAACCTGCTACTTATTGTCACTCTGTCCGATCCATATATAAGAGACACAACGAACTTGTTTCGTGAAAAGTAATTAGTTTTTGGCTAAGCCTATTGGATCTAGAACTATGGGTCGACATATAATCAGATGGTTGACTGCCTGGATAGGGATTTTGCTACACTGAGAGTGAATAACTGAAAGACCATAGCAAAGAAAAGAGAGGTAAGAATGGGAATTCTTGAGAAGACCATTGCCCGAGGCTGTTGCGTCACTGAAGAGGATGAAGTAAAAATTATATAACTTTTTTTTTTCAGAAAAATGAAGTTTTAAACAAATAAAAAGAGCTCCATTTTGATTTTAAAAGCTTTGCAAGAGTTTCATTTGTTTTATTGTATACTATCTGCTTGCACGGTCGACCTTGAAAATAAAAGTTGCGTCAAGTGACACTGGTTCAATAACCAGGCCTAAATGGAAGAAAAACAAAATAATAGTATAAAAAACTAAAAAACACGCTTTTGTAGCAATATGAACTAAAAAGTAAAAAAAGAAAAATGTTGTAAAGTAGTGATTGTTTAATTCAGCAAATCCGTACCAATCATAAATGTGTGCGTGTGGACACCATTATATTACTTAAGAAATTTGATATACATTTTAATAAAATCATTATTGAACAATGACAGTGATCAACAATGAATTTTCATTTGAAGGCTCACCTACATTTTGGCATAAAATTAGTTAAAGACAATTGTAATTCACCCTCTAATTACCTTGGAACATTGAAATAAATTTTATCTGATGTAGAAAAATTATTGGCTTCTATCGATATTAAATTCTAATTTTTGCGAGCATTTTTCGTCCGCATATTAGTGGATTTTCGCAAAAATATTGATGAAAATTGGAATAAAGTAATAATTAATGGTTAATTAATAAATTCCATCACACAATACTGCATTGTCATCGGGTCTAAAGGTCGAATTTCAAAAGAATCCGAACGCAAGAAGTGGACGAAATTTGAGTAGCTAGATTCCGTTACATGATACATACATACAGGTAAAGTCAATAAAAGTGTGTTAATACAAAAAAAAAAAAAAAATGTGAGATTTCCGGTTAACGTGTAGAAAAGAGCAGTTTTATAACTCAAAATTTAAATACAGACCTCTTTGGATCTTTTTGAAATCCGAAGAAATCAGTTATTGTTATTAATAGCCATAAACATTCCGTTTCATGGATTCTCTGGCGAAAACGCTCGTACGTGAATTCCTGAGCATAAAAAGAGCTTTGTGTCAAATTTGAAAAGATCCGATGTAAACTGTGGATTTTTTAAACTATTACACACACACACATACAGCCATTTTTATACACATAAATAATACAGTGAAACCTGTGTAAGTTGACCACTTGCGGTGCAGTACTTTGGTGGGCAACTTAGACAGGTGGTCAACTTATAGAGGGTAATAATGAAAACTTTTTTTTTTGTCATTTCTTGTCCAATGCATTCGTTTTTTAATTAATTGGAATGCTTTAAACTCACTTTCATTGTTTAATATTACTTTAAAACAATAAGAAAAAATGTTTAAATATTTTTAGAGATTATTTACCAGAATGATGTGTAAAGTATCATACAAATTTAAAATTTCTGTGAATCGATCAAAAAAAAAAAAAAAAAATTGCCTCATTGCTTATGAAAAACTACTTACTTGATATTAACAATTCCTAAAAAATCATAACAAGTCAAAAGTGACTCAAATTCTTCATCTGATTTTTTTCTTGTATATTTGTGACCATGGTAATCTACTTTTCAACAAAATAACTCCTTATTGAAGTTAGGCTCATTTTCTGGGACTTAACAATAGCCCAATATTTTTTGATGGAAACATAAATATTCATAGGTTTTTCTAAAATGTCGGGTTTCTTATTTGAGGCATAATTGATAAAGCTTTGCTTTTGCCTAGTGGTCAACTTACAAAGGGTGTTTTACAATACTCCAAACCAAAGCTGGTGTATATTAGTGGTCAAGATAGACAGGTGGTCAAGATAGAGAGGTGGTCAAGTTACAGAGGTTTTCCTTCATTATATAAGATAGGACTAATTCCGTTCCTGACAAAAGCGGTCAACTTAGACAGCTGGTCAACTTTACAGGTTTTACTGTAATAGAATTCAAAGAGGAATGATTTCAACAACTTCAAAAAGTTCTATTATAACCTTGCCAGCAGAGTGTAGCATCGAATTTTAGCAGTTCTTTTTTTTAATTTTAAAGTCAAATGTACTAAAAGTAATTAAAGAAATAATTGAAGTGGTGCCAAGTTTGCCGAAATGATTGTAAAACTGTGGCTAATATAACCTCATTAATGCAAAACAATGCGGAACAAGAACTTTGAAAGCCTCAAGAAGAACCTAGAGGCAAATTTTTGTAGGTATTAGAAGTAAACATGAACCAAAACCTTTTGCACAACTATTAGATAGTATTAGCTATAACATGAAGGATAAAACAATCTCCAATCGATGTTAAGTTTTAACGAAAAAAGAAAATATCTTAAATGTATGAAATGAAACTAACGGGAAAAAAACCACTTTAGAAGTAATCATTAGAAATTTAAATGAATTTTTAAGCTAGTGAATGCTTCTGATCATTGCACTTATTTCCATTTGTACAAAAAAGCATCGGAAGCTGAGGTTTTAGTGGTGAGGTATATTGAAAAATCACGCTAGTGTCAAGGCATTTTCAACGATGAAAGTTAAGTAGCTTTGCATATTAAATTAGAACAATTGTCAGTCAAAAAGAGCTAGATGCTGTAGATCAAAAACGTGCTTTGGAAGTGCAAACTGAGGAGGCGGGGGAAAAACGCTTAACAAGAAAGCAAATGTTTATTTATGAACATATTTTGAAAATAAAATTTGGATGAACTACAGCTTGCGTGTTGAAAGAAAAACAAAGATTTTTCCAAAAAAAAAAAAAAGAAAAAAAAGCAATGATATAATTCAGCAAAAATATTATTAAAACAAAATTACCAATACAGGTGTATACAGAACTGTAACCTGAACAGTACAGAAACTGTAAACAGGAGTTTACAGTTGTTGGAGGTGCTAACAACTGTCAACTCCTGATGACCAAAGGAGAAATCATTTTTAAAGATGAAATTTAAAACATTTTTAAGAAAATTCAGAAATAATCAAACTAACTAGTGAGTATTGGACAAATGAGAAAATAAAATGTCAAAAAAAGTTGCTTCATTGCCGATAGCATGAATCTTCTGTAGGTGAGTGGAATAATCTTCAGGTAATATTGCGAAATAGAGAATATGAAGCGTTTATCTCTATAAAGTGAAACCTGTGTATAACAATACTGTCTATAACAATAAACCTGTCTATAACGATATTTTCCTTGGTTCCAGCAAAATGGTAGCATATATAATCAAACTGTCTATAACGATAACCTGTCTTTAACAATATCATTTTTAGGTCCCAACAGTATCGGGGTTAGACAGGTTTTACTGTATATATAATAGAAAATCGCCCGTCAAGGTATGACGGTTGAAAATTGCTTCTCCATTTGAAGGAAGCCATTACCTGTTTGGTGATATTTTGGTAGTTGAATTTATAACCATACCTCCAGTGGATGAACCTTAAACTCCAGTAGATAGCGTTCATTGTTCACAATTTTTTTCGTTTCTTCGTTCTCCTGAAATGACAGTCTTACCTGTAAAACAGTTACGTGGCCGGATCAAGTTCAGCCTTGGCAAAATAAAACCTTTCCGTGCATGTTAAACATTACCTAAACATATTAATTCGCAACTCCAACGAACTATAGGGGGCACTGAAGTCATTGTCTAATGGCGGACTTAAAAACTAAAACAAACGCACATGGTAACGAAGAAAATGCTAAAAGTGTTGTGATTTTTGTTCGTACGTATGATTTTTTCGCTTTATTCTTTTTAAATTAATTTTCAAAGTCTTGTGGATATTCTGGCCCACGTAGAAAGAAATGAGAATTCAAGAAGCATTACTAAACGTTCAAGATTAATGCAAACTACGTAGTTCGTAGTTCTAAGCAGATATTTCCACGATGTAGAATTCGATATTTATCAATTCTTGATAAAACTAAATAATAATTGTGGCCTGACAAGAATAACAATTAATGCTAGAAAATTCAATATGACATTACAAATTGTTATCGAAAGAAGATGATACTTTTTTGCCTTGCTTGGCTAGCGCTTATTGTTTTCCATTTGTAGCTGAATTATTTCTCTCGAATTCCCGAATCGGTTAATTTAAAAATTTTCCGTTTCGATTTTTCTAATTTCTGAGTTACGATTTAATTGTGTCATGTTATGCAAATCATCAACAAAATTCTCACGGATATATGGTGGTAGTTTTCTTTTCAGTTGATTGACCATTATTTCTTTTCACTTATCGAATTCTGTAATCTTACTACCATTTTATTCCACTCATGATAAAAATTAAAAATGGTTTAACTAAAAACGCGAAATCTCGCCAAGGCTACTTTGCTCGCACTATGCTAAAACTATAACCCTAAATAAATTTGGCGAAACCTTTCAGCTGAGAATAAAAGGAATAAAGTAAATTCTTTCTCAGTTATTCATTTTGTTTTACGATAATATATTCAAGAAAATATTTTGCATACTGTCCATTCCAACCAAATGCTGCTGTAAAATATGGTAAGTTTAATTAATTTAAGATTAAAAAAACCCCCATATTCTTACAAATTCATACAAAACAATAAATTTTTTTACCTTGTATAACGTTATCCAAGTTTGTTAATCCAGAATTTTCGCTTTCACCAATTATTATGGAAATAATGAAAACTAACATTATTTTGAGAAGCTCGATAATACTACTAAGGGACGAATTAATTTCTGTAGCTGAAAGCAAACTAAGACACATCGATTGCGTTAATAAATACTCAGAACAAACTGCCTGTGTTTACGTCAACAGACACACGTGGAACGCAACGTGGCAATGTTTCAGTTTCATTTGCAGTTTTGTAAATCACCGCAAGGTAGCGTATTCGAGCGCTGGAGTTCCGAATAAATTATCATGCCGTGACGCGAGTTTCATTGTTGATCGCTCACTGGACACACTGTTGATCACTCGATCATTGGATATTATATATATATGAGGATTTCATCCGTACGTGTGTTTGTCACCGAATTCCTCCTAAACGACTGTGCCGATTTTAACGAAATATTTTGTGTGTGATTAAGTATGGCGAGCATGGTTTAGTGTCACAATTTGACCCGATAGGAAATGTTTTTTTAATTAATTAATTTATTTAAACATTTGATGGTTATGTCTCCCAAATGACTAATATGTATTTTAGCCTATTGTTGAACGAGAATTGAAGTTAACATTATTAATCAGTTACCAAAGGATAATAAGAAATTCAGTTCTGCTTTTTGTTGCGGAAATTTCCTAGTGTGATTCGTCAATTGAGAATTGGAAAAAATGAAGCCTACATTTCTCGAAGCAACGATTTCAAGATCCGTGATACATTTTAGAGTAAAATATAGGAGAAAATCGGATTCCTTTCGTTAAGTTCAAGTAAAACGTGCCTTCCAATCATCGAAGTTGAACGATATGACTTGAGGTTATTGCCTGAAACTTTGCAACATATACAGCAGCATTTGATCTCGGCTCAAATCCGAGTTCTGGCGCCACTGGCAAGATACAAACTAAGGTACTGAAGATGAACCAGGGCTCTGTTAAAAAAAAGTGAAGATAAAAAAAAGGTTGGGTTTACCCACACTATAGGGCAATGACACTTAAGAAACTTGATGCTTGCTTCAGAGAAGCCTTCATTCAAAATTATCAGTACAATTACTATTAATATTACTGTTTTATGGCACCAAACTTTTGTAACAATGGGTTTTACTTTAATCATTTAATAGGGAAATTTCATGAAATTTACTGTTTTTTGCCCATAACTTTTTTCTAAAGAACAAATATGGTCAAACAAAGTATTAGAACGTAAGTTGAGCCATCCCCTATCCATTTAAAAAAGAATCATCAAAATCGGTTCGCTAGGTGAGGGTGAGACGCTGTGAGAGGGGGAAAAAAAACATACATAAGGTATGAACTGATAACCGCCTCCTTTTTGAAGTCGGTTAAAAGGGCTCTACTTATGAAAGAAATTAAGAAACGCTGCCCAAAGCGAAAGTATACGCGTCGAGAGAGTATTCCATTTCTGACACCACTTAGAGAGTTTTGGCACCCAGTTTACCACGTTCTAATAAATGAATTGTGATCGTGATTGCTTAAAGATATTGCCTTCACGCCTTCCTGTTAATAACCACCTAGACACTACCGATATAGAAGTAACATTGATTAACGAATTTTTTAAATTAATCACTTTAATTACTTAATTACTACATAGTTAAAGCTTCTTCAATAATTTTATTCACTTTTTCCATGACAAAGAAAGTACAAAAAAGGACTGCACGAGTCTGTTGATTTGGCAGGTTGATCCTAAAAAACCTCTAAATGATCGCGCCCAAGCTCATCAGCTATAACTTATCATGTATACCTAACAGTAGATTATCAGTAGAAAATAGTACATGCTCATTGGCTAAGTAGACACTAATTATACCTCTAGAAGACGTATTCCTTCGCAGGTGCTGCCCCACAGACATGTCTCTGAAATTTACATCTCCATCAGAACGGGCTCTTTTTTAAAATAATAGCAATAAAGCGGACGTTTTACACAATTATGCTTTGAATACCACTAAGTAACGATGTTGTAAATGGTGTCTAGTGACCCGGCGCTTTGTGCACGGTGGCTGCAGTAGACACTTTTAGGTACTTAATTATTTGGTCGTGATCGTTGGGAGCATTTGTTCGTGGCAACTATTCAGGTGGAATCGTGACGCTTGGAGAAAGGGCCTACGACAGCCCACCAGTATTGTGTTCGCAAGTGCTGCCGACAGCTCTATTTTTGAGGGTGAAGATGAGATTGCATGTGGTTGAAATGAAACTTTCAGCAGTAGCTCACCTGGTTGGCCATCGGCCTACTTTTGTTTATCTGTTTGCTGAGTGCTGACTGATGATTTATGCGTCTGAAGAGAGAAAAAGATTTCAGCTGTTTTAGTCAGAAGATACATTTTATTTTGAATCATTCGCCAGCTCGATCATACAATTTATATTCTTTACAACTGATAATATGATCATTATACAATGGAAGCCGCTTATATGAATCACGTTTGTTCTAAACAGTTTTGATTCCATAACGCGGCTGATTCAAAAAAGCGGCACGTTCAATAAAGATGGATTTTGTTCTGTTTTTTACGATTTGATTCATTAAGTGATTGATTCAATTAACAGCTTACTTAATTAACCGGCATCCACTGTATATGAGAGGAGGATATTATGGAATAGCTGGACAACGAATAGTCGAATTCAACATCGTAGAAATGACTGCATAGAACTACGAACTACGTAATTTGTATTAATTTCTGACGTTTAGTAATGCTTCTTGAATTCTCATTTCTTTCGACGTGGGCCAGAATATCCACAAGACTTAAAACATTAATTTAAAAGGAATAAAGCAAAAAATTCATACATACAAACAAAAATTACTAGGCTTATTAGCATTTTCTACGCTACGGCATGCGTTTGTTTTACCTTTTTCATCCGCCATTAGACTCTGGCTGCAGTGCACCCTATATAGTTTGTTGGAGTTGCGAATTCGTGTAACCGGCAGATTATTTTTCATTTCAACGGAACTTTTAGTGTTGTTTAACGGGGTAGAATTACGGTAACCGGGTCGCGTTGGCGTATTTTTTCAAATACCGTCAAATTTGGCACCTACGACTCAATGTAAACAAAGTACTCCAATGTAAACAAAGGAAATCCTCTAGTGAGAATAGACTTAAAGAAAATTGGCGGAGATTCGGATGACTCAAACTATCACCTTGGAAACAAAGAGTCAATCAACTGGTTTCTTTCTCTGATCGTAACCGTAAATAAAGAAAAGAATAATAATAAATAAAATTCCTTTTCCTCTTTTAATGATGATAATATCTGTACTTCAGAGCCAGAAGGACGTTTGTCACATTATGATAATTTTACAGGAGAGAGAAAAACTTTTTTTTCTGGCGCATGCAAAGGATGAGACGCGCGCTCTTGGTAAAAAATTTAAAAAGATTTCTTTTTAGAATTACATTCACATGGCTCGATGCTGAATAAGCTTCTACATACAATGCACTAAAACGGAAAATCACAATTTTTGAACTTACGTCAGTTTGACTCTAAGATACAGATATAGCCAAATATACAAGGAAATAAGCAAAAAAATAAACGAAACATATAATTTTCTAAATAAGTTGAAAATACTACAAAATAACGTGAAAGTTCTGTTAACATGTAAAATAATGTTCTAAATAAATGATCCAACTCAAATTTAAACTACTCTACCAAACCACATTAAAACAGATTCTGAGGAACATTAAAATGTAGCATAAATTTCTAACATCGAAAACGACATTAAAGTTTGAAATAAATCTTCAGGTAAGTAGAAAAAGCCATTGAGTAGCTTTAATGTTCAAAAAACTTAAGATGATCTGCTAAATAAATTAAACCACATTAAAAGATCTATTCAAAGAACGCTATCATAACTGCAAATTTCAATTCACTGAACAAGTTATAACGATAATTAATACATTTTAAATTAAAAATGAAACAATGAAACATGGAAAGAAAAATACTTACGGCGAGCAAAATCTGAAAAAAAAAAGTATCCAAAAGATATGAATGACTAATTTTTAAATTTATACCTTAAAATAGTTAAGAGTGAAAAACATTTCACGATATAAAATTTTATAAAATGTTTCTACGATCAAAAAGTTGAAAATATATAGTATATGTGGTGCCAATTTTCAGAAAAAAAATCACATTTGAGAAAATTAAAAATATATTTCTATAGAATCAAAAAAAAAAAAAAAGATTCATTAGACAAATCAATTACAATTTTTTGTAGCGTCGATTGGTCAAACGAATAGCAAATCAGCTTTGTTGTAGGGTCACCAAAATTGCTCCGTCGCCAAGATGGTAGCGGGTTGCCAGAATGAAATATTTATCGCCGCGACCCGGTTACCGTAATTCTACCTTTAATGGTTTCTTTTGTTTAAAAATGAAACATTCAATTTTTAATTTGAGCAACATTATTTTGGCAACACTTGATAAGCGTTTTGTTTCGATAAGTTTTGCGAAACTACTTTGAAAACACGTCAAGTGTTCCATGTTATGATGATATTCCCTCAAATATACTCTAGTGATTCTTGGGAGAGGATTGACATCCACTGTTTTCTTGACAAAGTTATTCTCCTTGCGAAGTGCCAGAATTGTTATTTCTGCCTAGTTGATGATAAGTTCAAAATTCATCATACAACGGACTTACTCGACAGTTATACCAGTCACATTATTTTCAGCTACAACTATTTGCGTAATTCGAGGTTTTCTACAACAGTTTGAAACACTAACTAAGATTGAGTACCATTACTACAACTCTTTTCAAATTTCTAGCTCATTCCTCGAGTTCAGTCAAAGGAAATCTAAAATTGGTATAACTTTGATATAACCCCCAAAAATTACGCGCCAAATCTGACGCTCCCAACGGACTTTTTAGGGTTGCTGTTTCGTATTTTGGTGTTGCCAATTTAGGTTTTTTCAGCTTTTAGATTTTTGCTGTTGCCAAATGTAGTATTTTCTTGTATTTTGTACCATTTTTTGAGTTTTTTTCAAAAAGTTTTGTGGCAACAAAAACAAGTATTTTGCTTGGCGAGAAAAAAAAGTCGCCAAATTTCCGATTTGGGGGGTATATCAAAGTAGTTCCCTAAAATTATAAATCTTTGGCATTTAAAGTATTTATCGCAACGGAAATGTTGAGAAAAAGCAAGGTTGTAACAGAATTAAGCTATGTGTCAAATAATTATTTTATACTGCAAGTATGAATTTAGGTTATTTTATAGTACATATAGCAATAAGCGTTTTATCAGCATTTTTTCTTCTAAAGCATTACGGGAATATTCAGAAACAGAACCTTATAATAACAACGAATGTATTTGCATCTTGGTTTTGTGCCTTCATAATCATTTTGATCTTACCAGTGGATATATCTTCTACTTTTTACCATCAATGTCTTCAAGAAAACGAAAAATTAAAAAGTGCTGATGTTTCCAACTTCAAAAACTCATCCATATCCGAAAGTTCAGAAAGGAAATTTCGTTTTATTAAAGAGGATTTTGAATTTGCACATTGTATTCTACCGTGGAATTACATTCCTGAAGACGTTTTAAAGCTGCTCTGGACTACTGTTTACTGGTCATCCCAGATCCTAACGTGGCTAGTTCTACCACTTATGCAGTCTTATTCTGTTGCGGCAGATTTTACTGTTATGCGAAAGCTGAAAACTGCTGTTGTTGAAAACGTCATGGTTTTTAGTAGCTACTTCTTCTTGTTCAGTTTTCTGCTGATTTATGTGAGCGCTACAGCGACGAATGAGCCAATTGGAGTTCACTTGAAGGAAATTTGTGTGACAGCAAGCAACACTTGGGGTATCTTCGTGTTGATTCTTCTTCAAGGTTATGGACTTGTTGAAATACCCAGAAGATGCTGGTGTTTGTCAAAAGCGGAGTTTTTGCAAAATTATTTTTATTTTAAAGCTGCCAAACTCAATGCGGAGCGTGTTGAAGCGTCAGACGAAATAGATGATCTGAAGGAAGATGTATTGAAGATTTCTGAATCAAAGATATCTAAAACTTCCAGACTGTACGTGGAAGTAATTCTTAATGCATTTCCGAAAGAAACCAAGTTAGATTTCCATCATCTTAAAAATAATAACTCTTTGGTTGGCAATGCAAAAGAAGTAAACTTTGTAAAGCTGCACAAACGAGTCATCAAAGCTACGCATGCATACAATAGAACTCAATGTCAATGGAAAATGCTTTTAGAGGAAATATTTCATTGGGAAGACATTGATTCCGATGGAACAAAAATGCACGGCAGTTTAAGAAGCATGAGAAGAGTTGACCATGGATCAACATTTCTAGCGGTTTGCTTCTCGAAAATGAAACACTATTGGTACTTCTTTTTGAGACGAAGATTTTATTGCAGTTTGAGTATCTGTTTAGTCTTATTCAGTTGCACTGTAATTTGGTCAGAGATGACATTTTTCATCGAAACCCCAAATCTTTCGATATTTTCCCTTCTCATAAAGGCTGTAAATTTTGAACACAATTACTTGGCATTGGAAATAATATCCACAATAACTATAGCGTATCTTTGTATTTGTGCTTACTATACCGTGTTTCGAATCAGGGTGTTGAATTACTACTATTTAGCACCTCATCATCAAACAGATGAGAATAGTTTGATATTCTGCGGCATTGTGCTGTGTCGTTTAACGCCACCACTTTGCTTGAATTACCTTGGGCTCATACACCTTGACAGTCACATTACGAAAAGGACGGACGTCCAAGAAACGTCTTATACGAAAATAATGGGCCACTTGGATGTCATTCCAGTTATAGCAGATGGATTCAACATATACTTCCCGATTCTGATCTTTTTCGTGTGCTTGGCCACATATTTCAATGTCTGTGGCAGGATTTTGCATTGCATCGGCTTTGAACAGTTTATAGAAAACGACGAAGTAACGTCTGATTTAATAAAAGAAGGAAAGCAAATTATTTGCAGAGAAAAATTGAAGAAATACAGGCAAGAAAAATACCGAAATCATTCTAGTGATTCTTTATTGACTTTTGAGGATAGTTTTAATTCAAAGTCTCGATCAAACAAAAGAGATATGGAAGTTTTTAATTCTGAAACATCTTCGGAAACGGCTGATACAGATATCAAACATAGCAAACAGGTTTTGCCGACAAGGTGTTCGCCATCCGGTATTTTCGATAACGTATGATATAAACTGCAAGTCTTTTTCCTCTATTTTTAAAAATGGAATCTTTTAATACTCGATCGTTGACGGAATACCGGACTGAGTTATTCGCTAACAAACTTAATAAATCATGTTTATACATCCAGTGTTGCTTCATTCCACATTACTCAAGTTTTAAATTGTGCATCGAATCGTGCCAAGCATTTTAATTTATTACTAGCTGCGTGCCCGGCGTTGCACGGGCTACCTAAAAAATGTAAGAGCAGTCCAGTTGATACTTTTGTAGTACACTGACACTAGTTTCTAACGCGTTAAGGAATAAATAAATGCGCGTAAAGCAAGGTTTGCAAAACACCAGTAAAACATATTTTTGCCAAAACACCTCATCAACGTTAATAATCGTTATCAATGATACAAGTTATGAGTACATTTTCAGTCAGCACAAAAGGGGAAAATATATGCATTATCAACGTATAATCTTTACTCACGTTAAACTGAATTACATCTGATAGACTATATCGGAAATATTTATGCACAATAACAATCCGCTTTTTACATAAAATAGTCTACTACCCGGCGTTGCCCGGGTGTTTATTAATGCAACATACCACTCAGATAAATATTTGGATGGATTCTATCCACATGGTCGTACAAGAATTACATCAATCCGTTTTCCAGGTACAAACCCTCAAAGAACTCAAATAACTTGTAAATCACTCATTTACTTTACGACGTGCACGGTCCTCCTCGAAAATGAAAGTTATGTCATGTGACGCGTATTTAACAATCAGGCTTGAACCAAAAAAAAATAAAAAAAGTCACTGAAATTTTGCGGCAGATTGCGGAAAACCCCAAAAAGTAAACATTTTAAATCCCCTGATTACAGGAAATGCCTCAAAATAAAAACAAGAATTTTACCTGTTCATATTCGAGAAAAAAAAATGGCAACAGATCTTTCATCTCAATGATTTTCTTCACCCGCTATACATTTTAATAAAAGCATTGTTATGGAAAGTTGAGATGAAGCACTGAATAATAATTTGAATGGAGGAAAGCCTTCGAAAAATAGGGATTTGATTTTGAAATCTAAGAGTCATAATTAATAGTTTTTAATTGATATCTCCGCTAATTATTATCGGAGGATTATGTTAAATAGCCAAACATGAAGACGGGAAGATGACGAATCCATCGATACCTGGTTCGATGGTCAGTTCACTGTCGTTCGGGAGAAGAAGCTTGGACATAGATAGATAGATAGATAGATAGATAGATACTCAGATTTTATATGTATAAGATTTTAGAAATATTTTTTGAACCTTTTTATCGTAAATGTCCTGCCAAAAATTTCAAAATGAATTTTAATTTGTGAATCATATCTATAAAAGCCAATATCTGTGATCGAGACGCGCTCCGACGTCACCAACAATAAAACTCGTACCATACCGTGGGGGATGCTTTTATTTCATTGCTAAAGCACCTAAAATTCATTAATCTATATACATAAAAGGTTACTTCTGTATGTATGTCCGGAGTAAGCTTTGAAACTACTCGACCGATTTTAATCATTTTTTCACCACAGATAGCTATTTTATCAGGAAGCAACATAGGTAAAATTTATTCTTAAAAAACGTAGTTAAAAAAAGTAATGATGGAAAACAGTAAATGTCATGCAATTTCCCCATCAAACGATTAAATAATAAAACCCATTGTTACAAAATTTCGTTGCCTTACAACTACAATATTAATAGTAATCATAATGAACATTTTGAATCAAGGCTTCTCTGGAGCAAGCATGACATTTATTGCTTTCTTAAGGATTTGTATTCTCATCTATATACATAAATGGCTACTTCTGTATGTATGTCCAGGGTAAGCTTCAAACTAACTCGACCGATTTTAATAATTTTTTCACCACAGATAGCTACCTTATCAGGAAGCAACATTAGCTATTATTTGTTCCTAAAAAAAACTTAGTTTAAGAAAGTAATGATATAAAACAGTAAATTTCATGCAACTTCCTCATTAAACGATTGAATATTAAATCCATTGTTACAAAAGTTCGTTGCCTTACAACAGTAGTATTAATAGTAATCGCGATGAAAATTTTGAATTAAACTTCTCCGGAGCAAGCATGAATTTAAAGTAATTTAAATATTTCGAAACTCTATTTTGTGCATACTTAGAGAAACATAGTAGAGAGCTTTTTTTTTTGTGTGTGTGTATTATTTAATTAAATAAATAAAAAAAGCGCACTGTTTTTTAGTGATATTTTTTAGTTCATATTTTGGAAATTCATCAAATCTTTATATGCTTAAATATCGTGCTTTTGTTTCTAACTGAATACTATTTCGTTCTTACTGCTTTTTACTTTTATGGGTAAGGAAGAAGCTCGGTTTTTAACCACGTCAAAGCAGTGTGTTTTGAGTTCTTTCAGTTAAAACAGAAAACGAATGAAAGTAGCGATTGTTTCTCACAATTATTACGAACCCAAATAACGCCGGGTATTTTTGCTAGTTTATTTATCTATATATATAAAAAATGGACTTTGGTAAATTTGTTCCCTAAGATTTCAGAAACTACCCGGCAGATTTGACTGAAACTTTCACTGTTTGCTCTTTTTGGTACTGGGGAGGTTTGTACACCAGTTAGATAAAAATCCGATTGATAGTTCCTTTTTTATTCTAATTTGTCCAAAATTTTCGCATAAATGTTTCAATATGACGGTTAAAAAATACGTGCACATATTAAAATTACGTGTCCATCGAAAGCGCTTTTTTTTCTGCTGAAGATGGCATCTGTTAGAAAGTTCTAAGTTGTATGAAAAACGAGTTATGGGCTTTTTTGTTCCATGTTCGAAGGCTTTCCTCAACCCCAATTCATTATTTAGTGTATCATCTCAACTCCCAGTTCATAGAATTGTTGAATGTTTTTGTGTTTCGTCTGACTGTTTGAGGCTTTTCTCATGTCAAATCTTAAAGCAACGTTTTTTCCCCAAGATTTGCTAATAATAACTATAGATTTGGTTGATTATTTTTCATTTAAACGGAACTTTAGTGTAATTAATTGGTTTTTTTTATTATTTGTGCTGATTGGATTTTTTTAATCATTATCCAAACTAACAGCAGAAACCTCGCCAAAATTTATGCAGGAAGATTTCAGTAGCGGATGCATTTGGCAGTTTTTTTCAACTGTCACGGTTTTTGAAGTCAAAGACTACGTAATAATGTTTGTCAGCTTTCACCATGTAAACAAAATATCGTCAATCAAAGAATCTTTAAAAACTTTTTTTACTGTAAAAGAATCCAGCAACTAAATTAGGCAAATCCATAAACAGCACAAAAACTTCCATTAATGTGACTTTGTGCACAAATTCAAACCATCGCCAAGTTTTACTACTTATTTTGGAAACATTACGGATGAAATTGTTTGGCGCCATTTTATGGTGACAAAAAGTATCTTAGCATATGGCGACAATATCTCTTTAACAAAAATTAATAACATATTGCTTTACAAAGTAAGGAGGGAGAGCATTATCCAAGGTATCCCAAAACGATTCTTGCAAATTCGGTAATATTTTAAATCGCACCTAGAACCCACAATAATTGAGATTTTCCCAAAATAACTAAAGCAAGTTTAAGGGAATCACGGGCGCGCGGCTACATTTTTTTAAACAGTTCATTCTTCAATAGACATACAGAGAAGGTAAGACTCAATGTAAAAAAAAAAATAAGTATTAACTGATAAATCTTTTTAAACATGTGAAGTTTAATTTCATATTTCGGAAATTCTTCAAATTTGTATACGCTTAAATTTCGTGTTTTCGTTTCTAAATGAATACTATTTTGCTCTTTTTACTTACTGCTACTTTAGTTTTATGAGTAAGGAAGAAGCTAGATTTTAAGTCACGTCAAAAGGGTGTGTTTTAAGTTCTTTCACTTAAAACAGAAAACAAATGCAAGTAACGATTGTTTCTGATAATTATTGCTAACCCAGGCAACGCCGGGTATTTTTTGCTATAATTTGATAATATTTCTCGATAATATTCTCTTTTATTTGTTTGACAAGCAGAGAAATACTTTGTTTTGGCAAGGCGGAACTGGATCCAGTAATTTAACTGTTTTACTGTTAATACTGTGTTATTTCAGGAGAATGACGAAACGAAAAATGTGGTCAATAATTTACGCATCTTCGTTTACGGTGCTAATTCAGGAAATGTAACTAATTTTGTATTATTTAGCATAGCATTTTATGATTTTATCAATAATTTAAGTCTCGTTTCAATTAGAACAATATTGAATTCCCACTTCCACCCGAAGAGGAAAAGAACTGAATAAAAATACATCTAACGAAATTATTTAAAGAAAATAAAATCACTTCGAAAGCACTCCTTCCCCGGGTGACTACTAACTGGTAATAAATTTCTCAGCTTCAGGAGCTGGTAGCTACTTAGCCGCGTGCTTAAATTGAACTCAGTCCAGGATTTTCACTTAACTAGAAACACATATATCTTGTTTAAATACATTTTCAAAAAAATGGTCCTCGTAAACTTCATCTCGGACAGGGAAAAAAACTCTTTAAAATAGTAAAAAATGTTAAGAGAAAAGGGATATCTTTTATTCCCTTTTTTGGCGTTTTATCTGAAAATTTAGCTTAAAAAATGAATTACAAAAAAGAAAAAAAAAATTGAATTTTGACATCTTGAATTCAAATTATGTTTTTCGCAATCACGAGTGTGTGTATGTAGGCGTGTGTGGGAGGTATGTGTGTTTGTATGTAGGGGGTATGTGTATGTGTGTGTAGGCATGTGTGTTTGTGTCCGTGTGCTGGCATAAGTGTGTGGGTAGTTGTGTGTATGAATGTGTGTGTGTGGGGCGGTATGTGTATGTGTGTGTGTAGGCATATGTGTTTGAGTCTGTGTGCAGGCATGAATGTGTGGGTAGTTGTGTGTATGTTTTTGTGTGTGTGTGTGTGTTTTTTTTGTGTGTGTGTTTTTTTGTGTGTGTGTGTGTATGTTTTTGTGTGTGTGTTATGTTTTTGTGTGTGTGTGTATGTATGTGTGCGTATAGTTGTGTATGTATGCGCGTGTATGTAGGACATGGATGCAACCTGGAGACGACTTTCGCTAGAGGAGCAGCATCGTGAGGAGCCGGTCGACGGTGATGGTGCGGAGGGCGGCGGTGGTAAAATAAAATCATAGCAGGCCAAAATCAGTCAAATAAAAGCAATAAGCAATCGTGATTGCTCAAGAAAGTTCTAATTCGAAATTAAAGGAAAAAACCCGCTTCAAGGAGAAAACCCTGGGAGTTTGAAATAATTGTGTACCGAAGTTTAAGGCTGTAGGGGCCATATAGCCTCCTGGAGGCTGGACAACCACAGAGATTTTTTCAATTTCTTTGAGGTAACTTTTTAAGTATAAAATAGAACGACAAGGCTGTCTTCCGTCTTTAGTTCAGCTCGCACGCCGCGTCCATTTCTTTCAAATGATACACCAGTAGAAAG
Organism: Uloborus diversus; assembly: GCF_026930045.1. Lineage (NCBI taxonomy): Eukaryota > Metazoa > Arthropoda > Arachnida > Araneae > Uloboridae > Uloborus > Uloborus diversus. Next base: position 30,750 of record NW_026559058.1, read on the forward strand.
CTATTAGAAAATCGATAATTTATTAGTTTCTTTCTTATCCTGTTAAGTAAATACTTCATAATCATCCCATCCGTGACCCAACATGGGATGTTGACGCTGTTCTATCAGTTGAAGAATCCTCTTCACAAGTTCTTGACAGACTCATAACTGGTGCTGTAGGAAGATAGCAGAAAATTTAAACGTGCACTAGTCTACCGTTGAGCCGATGAAATACCTTGTGACAAGTTAAGTGGAAGACATTTTTGGACACTTTTCGGGTTCTTTAACTTCTGTAACAAAAATATTCATTTGTATTTTTTTGCTCAGTATCACAAACTGCGGTTTAAAATCGCACATGTTGATTTACATGTGTAAAAGTCGATGTAAGTGTGTTTGTATGTTTGAATATTCGACTCAATGTGAGAAATCAGGGTTTCCAATCATATATCGTCGCCTCAGAGCAACAGTAAGATATCTTAGTGTTATTTATGGGAGTGGTTATCTTACTGTTGCTCTGATGTGACGTTTAATATAAAAGACTAGCTGTACCCGACACGCGTTGCTACGCCAACAAAAAAATACATCATTATACTGATTTTCATGACAATCGGTTGAACGGGGCAGAAGTTGCTACTCTGCAGTGCCACCTTGTGGCGAGTGGCTTCAATGAGCATATTATGCACCTTCTCCGTGGAAAAATACACATATATAGCAATTTTCATAATAATCGGTCCAGGTATCAAGTGAAGCCGTGACTATACTCAAATTTTGTACTCACGCAGTTTGCAAGATCAATCAATCGCTAAAAATATCAAACAGAAAAAGTTTTAAATCCTCCCGTTGCATGAAAAGCCATAAAACAATAAAGAAAGAATTTATTTGTTCAAACTCAAGAAAAATGGCAACAGCTAACTTCTTATCAATGAGATCTTTCACGCAAATTAATTTCTGCAGTCGATAATTTTATTCGTATTTATCCAATGGATTGTGACTTAAATTGGAATAAAAAAGGAACTATCGATCGAATTTTTTTCGAACTGGTCTATAAACATTCCCAGTACCAAAAATAACAAACGGTGAAAGTTTCAGACAAATCTGCCGGGTAGTTTTTGAGTTCATGGATGACATACAGACAAACATTCATTTATATATATATATATAGAGGATACATTTTTGATACAAAAGATGATATATGTGTGTGTTTTTATGTTCCTTATACAAATCCATTGCTTGGCTACGTCGGATCTTCGCCAAAGCGGGTACGAAGGTGTTTTTCTGCCCAGCAATGTACAAGAGACAGAACAGGCCCATCATTTCGAAAATTCCGAGGGAGGAGGTGCAAAAAGTATATCATTAATGTAAATTTTTCCAAAAAACGGGAATAAGAACGCCTCCAAAGTGAGAACACTTCCTCCCTCGAAAAAGAGAAAAATACCTTTCGAAACAACCTTCCTAAAAATTTCAAAGATGCAGTCTGCGACATGATCTTTACCCCCCCCCCCAGCTCCTCCATAGTAGGCAGCCCTGGTTGTCCGAACGGTTTTCCCATGGTGAACGATTGCAACTTTGGCTTGGCAGTCAAACTGATGACTTGAATCAAAGAAAGTTCCAAATTTTTTAATTTTTTTTCCGAAAATTTTCAAATGCTCAAACCAACAAATCTATGCTTGCTCAGGTTCAGCCTTGAAATTAATTTCTAAAATCTCTTAACAAAATAAACTTTATAATCATTATTATCTTTCATTGTTTTTGGAAGGGATTAAAAAACGGAATCGGTGTGTATTTCTGATACGAGGATAATCATGATTGCGAAAGGGAAGAAGAAAAAGAAAAAGTTCAACGGCTACAGCGAAGTAAAAGGTGATGGTGTTGTGTGTTTTTCCGTCAGTTTTCTGTTAAATATAAGCAAACGACACCCTCTCTTCCCTCTCAATTTTTCCGAAACGCCCTCTCGAAAGAGACTAAAATTATGACGGGGAAAGTAACGTAAGAAATAGTCTTAATAATTACTTATTTTTCGTTGTTTTTGCAACCGTTAAATAGCGGAATCGGCATAAATTATGATAGGGAAAGTAACCTAAGTCTTTTCTTTACCAATAATAAAGCTCAAAGTCTCTTTGTCTGGATGTCTGAATCTCTGTGACGCGCACAGCGCCTAAACCGTATGGCCGATTTTCTTGAAATTTGGTACGAAATTAGTTTATAGTATAGGGGTGTGCACCTCGAAACGATTTTTCGAAAATTAGATTTTGTTCTTTTTCTATTCCAATTTTAAGTAAATTTTACCGAGCAAATTATCACAACGTGGAAGAGTAAATTACGAAATTATCATAACGTGGAACCGTAACATTGGCGAGCCAATAAACATAGCAAATTTGCGAAAAATTCGTCATCCATTATTTGTAAATATACATTCAACCAAATGACCTTTTAATTTTCAACTACGGGCAAAACCGTGCGGGTACCACTAGCAAGAGATAAAAGAAATGGTGCAAACTATTAAATAAAAATTTCTCGAGAAACCAAACATGTCGGCCGTGTTTCACTAACTTTCGAACTGTATATAGAGCATAGTCGAGTGGCGGTCGGCCATCTGTGAGTTCCGAAGAGCTAGATAGGGTGGATGGGGAAGAGGAAAAAAACTGATATCGGAGGAAGGACTCTCTAGAGCAGACGATCTGGCGCCAACACCGATAGTCCCGTCTCTCGGAAATGAATGCATATAATAATGTGTGATACGTTCGCTCTCTTTGCATGAAATCGGATTTCGGAAGTTTTCTCTGCCCCCTCTCGACAAGCAGCCTCTTTCGCCACCCGCTGTTAGCATTGCGTATTTAGTTTCTATGATAGCTTTGAGACTATTGTTGTACTGCATCTGCGCTGCTGAGTATGATTGGGGGAGAGATTTTTGTTCAATTTGAAGATGATGGCGAAAATTTCTTTTTTTTTTTTTTTTCATTCTTTTGTTTTAAGCTATTTAAATCTCAGGCTAACATGGATATTACGAAAAATTATTATTTTTGCAGGGTAGTGGAACCTTGGAACAGCTTACAGGAAGAGGTGGTAATGAGCACGGGAGTAGATAGTTTTAAGAGGGCCATTGATCTTCACTGGGGATTGTAAATTGACTAGGACCAGTCTAACTGGGCCCAGAGCCTGTTGCTGGTCGTCACTTTTGTATTTATATTTCGAATCTGTATTTTACTGGTCAAATGCTTTGCATTCGATGAGGACTTACAAGAAGTAAAAATATTTGTTTTGCTTACTGCATTAACAAATGCAAAACGATCTCCTGCTTAAAAAAAGTTTTTTGCTTGTTGATTTGTAAATCGATCTCTTGCAAGGAAGATGAGAAATGTATAAAGATACTTTTCCATTACAATCACTGCACATGTTTTAATGCTTTTTCGTGACTTGCTTATGCAGTAAAATTTGCGAAAACAGATACACTGTTAAAAATTTTCCGGAAAATTTACGGTAATTGTTACTGGCATCCATGTTGCCAGTAACTATTACCGTAAAAATCAAAGGTTACTGTAAAATTTTACGGTTCTCTCGGTAGGTCACAGCAACCAATTGGAGCTGGAATCGCTTATATCTCCAGTATAAATTACCGTAAAAATCAGCGATGCTGTAATTCGGCTTTTTTACAGTAACAATTACCAGAAAATCTTCCTGAATTTTTAACAGAAATTTTTAATAAATATCTTAACGTTGTGTCCTAACGTCTTTATCATTTCTGATGCGAGGACAATCATGATCATGAAGAGGAAGAAAGAAAAAAAGATGAAATTAGACTATAGCGAAGCAAAAGGTGATTGTCTGCTGTGAGTTTTTTAATCAGTTTCCTTATAAACATGAAAAAAAAAAAAAAAAAAAAAAAACATGGTTTATTGAACATTTCATGTTATCTTCAACAGTTTGTGTTGAGGTAAATAATGTACAACTCACTCATTCTGGTGCTTTTTGCACAAATGTTCCCTTTTCTTTGTTGCTACGTTTCTTCATATCTATGCTGTGTAGAAAATGTTTTCACTGAAGCAGGTTCCTCTTCAGGGCAGGGGTGCCCACAAGGGGGGATTGTGACGCAAGTTGCGCCATCAAAATTTCTTGGAGGGGGGGGGGATTTTTAAAATTGCTTTTTATTTATTTATTGATTGATTTATTTTTAATTTAAATTAGTATTTATTTTATTTTATTCTGTTTATTTTTTATTTCATTTATTTGGTTTGTGTGTGTGTCATTGGCGTAGCTCAGAAATTTTCTAATAAAATAATATTAATAATTAAAAGTTATTAAATACATAAATAAATAAAAAATATTAAAAAGAAACAAAATTATTTTTAAAAAATAAACAAATAAAATAAAAAAGAGTTAAAACAAAAAGGGGGGAGAGAAAGTTGAGGAAAATGGGGGGGGGGAATTGCGTCACTGAATTTGGGGGGGGGGATGGGCACCCCTGCAGGAAAGCGAACAAAAAGGCGGAGAGTCAATCTTTCTAACACTTCTTTTTCTTCATTACTACCGTTTCCAGGTTTTTTTTTTCGGGCAGCATTCTCCCGTTTCTTCTTTTGCTATAAAATTTATGCAAGTACTTTAGGTTTCTAATTTTTAAATTGTCACGATTTCCATCGTCAAAAGACGTCAGGGGTGCCCATCCCCCTCCCAAGTTCAATGACGCAAATTCCCCCCAAAATTTTTCTCAACCCTCTTTCTCTTTTTTATTTTTTATTTTTAGCTTTCTTTTAATATTTGATTTTTTTTAAGAAAAAAAATATTAATTTATTTTTAATTTTTAAAAATTTATTTATTTATTTTTAAATTTATTTATTTATTTATTTATTTATTTTTAATTATTATTTTATTAGAAAGTTCTGTACTGCACCAATAACATACACACACACACAGCAACTAATAAATAAATGAAATAAAACATGAACAGAACAAAATAAAGTAAAATAAATAATTCAATTTAAAAATAAATGAATTTAAATAAATAAATTTTATAAAAATTTAAAATCCCCCCCCCCCCCAAATTTTTTTTTTTTTGATGGTGCAACTTGCGCCGTAATCCCCCCTCCCTTTGGGCACCTCGGAAAGACGTCATTCAATGAAAATATTCTTCTTAAATGAAGTGCAAAGTAAAGTGCTCTAATGCTGACATCCGAAAAACAGTCCCTAAATTTGCAATCTTTAAATGAAACAACTATTTAGAGTATTACAAATTCTCTGAAGTAGATTAAAATGAGTTTTCTACGCAAGAAAAAATGATCTCATTATAAATTACTTTTATTAAGTAATGTTTCAAATATTTATTTTAATTAAAGATGTCAGCTTTAGGCACTGGTTTTTGTGGGTTAGCGCTTTTACCTTAAATTTTTCTATTTCAAGTTAAGAGGGAAGCAAATTAATATTTTAATCTTAAACATTAATGAAATTTTTCAATAATTATTTCTGTATCTCAAAGCCAAACAACGTATGTCACATAATCGCTATGTTACAGGAGAGAGGGAAAATGTTTGTCTGGCGCATGCAAAATGTGGGTCGTGTCCTCTTTTAACACTGGTATATATAAAAAAAAGAGGAAACACGAATTGCTTATTGTTTTCCCTTGAGTGTTGAGTGACGTCCGCGTCCTTTGATTTTTACTTTTTTATACTTATAATGGGAGCGTCCATGTGCGTCGGAATCGAATTATTTGTGAACGACCTTCTCGACTTTACACAATCCTTTTTACGTGAAAACAGTGTCCAGCATTCAGCACATAACATCTAGCAGTCCTTGGCATTCATTTGAATTTTGAAGCCTTGAATTCAAATTATGGGTACGATTAAAGCCATTATTAGAAACAAGAAACCCAACGAGTTGGGTCTTATCACAATAGAGACGTTTCCAAAATTTTAAAAGTTTTTTTTTTTTGAAAGAGCATGCTTAAAAACATAGGATCTGACCGTTTTTTAAATTATTTGTTTAAGTTTAATATTAAAAAAAAAAATACTTAAATCGATGCGCTTTTAATGTTAATGTTCTGCCCGATGACATCACAAATGATGAAATGCCATTCTGTGTTGCCATTCACAGAACAAAATATTTAATCCGCATCTTTACTCATGTGTATTGGCAACGATATGGTTCATAGCAAACGTAGAGCTCAATTTTAATTCACTTCTTGATTATCATAATGTGGAATCGCGGTAGAAAGTTGCGGCAAAGTGCATCATTTGTGACGTCATCAAGACCACGCCTTGTCTCAAAAATCGGACATTTTAAAAAATTAATTTAAAAATAACTCTTGGGAAAATGAAAGTATTTTCTGGGTCTATGTTATTATTGTTATTATTTTTTTTGCTTATTCTATCAATTTCAGTGACAAAAAGTACTACTTTTGACTGAAGGGAACAATCCCATTCGCGATTGCGAAAAACGTAATTTGAATTTAAAATCTCAAAGTTCAAACTAATTTGTTTAGAATTACGTTCTCATGGCTCGATGTGGAAGCGGATTCTACGTACAATGCACTATAAACGGAATATCGCAATTTTTGGGCTTACGTTAGTCCGGCTCTGATGTACAGATATCATCTGAAGATTGCTTGATGATATTTCTACTGAAAAGAGCTGTATAGCTCACAAAAGTTTCATTATTTTCAGTGAATAGTTTTTGCCCCGTGAGAGTGCTCGATGAACTTTCCACTGGAAAGAGCTGTATATCTCATAAAAGTTTCATTATTTTCAGTGAATAGTTCTTGCCCAGTGAGAGTGTTCGATGAACTTTCCACTGGAAAGAGCTGGAAAGCTCTCAAAACGTTCATTATTTTCAGTGAATAGTTTTGCCCACTGAGAGTTGACATCGCACTCTGCAAAAATGGTTCCTCACAGCGACAGCGGAAATTAGTATTCAATACAGATAGATTTTTCACGCTTTTTTCGTGCGTTAATAACTTATTTTATCCCCATCCCCATATGTGTTTAAAAGCAACGGCACCCTCAGGAGCAGAAAAGAAGCAATAAAAAACAACTAGACTCTCCTCTTCCATCTCTGCTTGCATTGGGAAGATGCGACTCAATTCATTAGCAGTGGCGTCCTCGCGGCTGGGAAGAGCTCCACGTGCTTCCGACACCCGCAGACGAGATTCCAAACTGCCCGTGACTAATGGCCGCCCCCCCTCCCCAGGTACACAGGTACGAGGGCGCCGACAGGGCTGCTCCGAATGGAACGCATCATCACGCTCATTTTCGTCCCGGCTCCCGGATTCTTCTTGGGGCTGATCCTGGAACACGAAGATGAGGTATTTTTCTAAGGGGGAGATTAGAGTGTCTTCTTCTCACTTTGTTGCCTCTATACTTTCAAATATTCTCCCCGAATTCTTATGTAGTTACAAATACAAATACAAAAGTGACGACCAGCAACAGACTCTGGGCCCAGCTAGACTGGTCCTAGTCAATTTACAATCCCCAGTGAAGATCAATGGCCCTCTTAAAACTATCTACTCTCTTGCTCATTACCACCTCTTCCGGTAAGCTGTTCCAAGGTTCCACTACCCTGCTATAATAATAATTTTTCCTAATATCCATGTTAGCCTGAGATTTAAATAGCTTAAAACAATGACCCCTTGTCCTGTTTTCAGTGTTAAACTTAACATCTACCGTAACATCTTTCATTTTAATAAACTTAAATAGCTGAATCATGTCCCCTCGGTCTCTTCTTTGCTCAAGACAGTACATTTTTAGCCTTCTGAGCCTGAAATCATAGTCTAAATGAGAAAGTCCATTTATTAGCCATGTAGCCCGCCTTTCCAATCCTTTCCAATTACTTTCAGCTTATGGGGCTAGTGAACATCTCTCAAAAATTACAAGATTAAAACAGATCTAACAATTCTTCAAAAGTAGTCAATGAATCAAAAATACATCAAGGCTTAAAACAAAACCAGCGATTACGTACACCTTCCGGGGTGTATAAGATCAAAATGTCGCCAGATCGAAATGTGCCTTTTTGCCAGAACATTTTGTCTCGCGACTTTACAGTGGCGAAATTTTGACGCCAAACCCTTCCCTCGGCACATCCTAATTTTACATATTTCACGGCTTAGTTCGTTTCTTTTTCTTTTCTTTTTCTATTTTTTGGAGAGGGATTGTTTTTATTTTAATGCAACTATTTGTCTCATTTAATAGATAGCTGTATTGAAAAAAATAAATTTTAAATTTTAAATTTCAGCAATATTGATTTTGGCAGTGTTTGAAGGGACACTAAGCAATTTGTTTACACTATAGGATTTAATTGTTGAAATAACATATAGCGAAAAATGTCCCCCCCCATCTGGGTTTTTGTAAGCTTTCGCGGTATACAATCAAGTGCAAATTCCTTCCTTCTGAAATTTACCCTTTCACCTTAACGCAATTTAATATCATAACTTTGAAACAATTTATGTATTACTAGTGGTACCCGCACGGCTTTGTCCGTAATAGAAAAATTAAAAGGTCTATTGGTTCGCCTGTATATTTACAAATAATGTATTGTGAATTTTCTTGCCAATTATTTTCTGCCCATGTTACGGTTAAACGTTATGATAATTTCGTATCTCGCCAATTGGCTTGTGCCCATGTTACGGTTCCCCGTTATGATAATTTCGTGATTTACTCGTCCATCTTATGATAATTTTGTTCTTAAAATTGGAATAGAAAACGAACCACATCGAATTTTCGAAAAATCGCTTCGAGGTGCGCACTCCCATCCTACAAACTAACTTTGTGCCAAATTTCATGAAAATCGACCGAACGGTCTCGGCGCTATGCGCGTCAGAGATCCAGACATCCTCCGGACATCCAGACAGAGATACTTTCAGCTTTATTATTAGTAAAGAAGATACATTTGGGCTTCAAAAGTTTTTTTTTTTAATAACTTATTTGTTTTTTTACTACTGAAGTTGGTGTGTAGTTGGTCCCGAGTGATTCTTTCGGAATAATGAATATTTTTTTTTTTTGTTTGGCTAGATAAATTTGTTACATAGTTTTTTAAACGTATAAAACTTTTTTATTTTCCTTTTCTCGCTAGATCTTTAGATTAAAGTACTTTCAGTATTAAGAAATAGTCCATCAAAGTATGAGTAGACATGCTGAAAAACATCTCTGACACTAGAGCGATGTTAACAACTAAGAAACTTCAAAAACTGAAACGTTTTGGTTCTTCATTGTCCGTATCTGACTTAAAGTCTTATCTAGTTTTTGCAGCCTCAAATCAAAACTTTCTGACCAATGAATAATTCTTGTTACCGGGAACAAACATTAACTAAAATAGAGATCAACGAATTAAATTGAAGATATTGGTGCAAGAAGACAGCGGCGGCTACCTGTGGAGAGGAGGGGGGGTCATGGCTCAGACTGTGCCATTGACACTTTTAGGGTGAAAATGTTTTGAGGGGTGATTTTTTTTTTTTTTGGAGGGGGGAAGGGGTCTTCGCGATATTAAAGGGTGCGCTCTTGCTCTTAGGGGGGGGGTACCCCTGAAGAAGAAGAATTCTCCCTTTTAAAAAATCTTTTAAGAATTATAAAAACAAATAAACAACAAGAAAAAGAACATGTTTTAAAAACTAAGACCCTAAAACCCCTGAAGAAAAATTCTCCCTTTTAAAAAATCTTTTAAGAATCATAAAAATAAATAAACAACAACAAAAAAAAAAGAACATGCTTTAAAAACTAATTTTTTATGTTTTGTCTTTGTATTCAATAGTATGCAAAGAATGTGTTTCCAATTTTGATGACATTAACGACATATTATGTGAGTATTACTGAGCATAATTTGTTGTTAAGGAGCTCTTCTTTCGGAAAACAGTGGAGCCATCCTCTTCTAGAACTGAGTTCTTTAATTGTTGATTTAACAAAAGTTTTCCGAAATTCGATGTAAAGTGCCTGTCTACACACGCTGAAGCAATCTTTATAACTATGCTGTTGCGAAAAAACTTGAGCGTGTGTTGGTACCTTTACGGTGTGCATTTAAAAAAGTCTGGCGATACATAGAGGAGTGTGGGGCAAAGTGAAATGGTTAAGATGACTGAGCTTTTTTAAAATGAACTAATCGGAAATTTGTTTTGAAAATTACAGTACATAAAGAAAGAACATTATATTCTTTATCTTTTCTAATAATGAAGCTGAAAGTCTCGCTGTCTGTCTGGATGTCTGTGACGCGCATAGCGCCTAGACCGTTCGGCCGATTTTCATGAAATTTGGTACAAAGTTAGTTTGTAGCATGGGGGTGTGCACCTAGAAGCGATTTTTCAAAAATTCGATGTGATTCTTTTTCTATTCCAATTTTAAGAACAAAATTATCATAAGATGGACGAGTAAATTACGAAATTATCATAACGTGGAACCGTAACAAGGGCACAAGCCAATTGGCGAGAAAATTCACGTACATTATTTGTAAATATACAGGCGAACTGAAATACCTTTTGATTTTCTATTACGGGCAAAACCGTGTGGGTACCACTAGTACGACATGCGTTGAAACAGTACTTTTTATTTTTGGCAGTAAATTTGAGTCTTCAAAAAAAAGTTGGAAAATTTTCATCTTTATTTTTCAAGGGGCAAAGTGAAAGATAAAATAATTTTCTAATGAAATATTTTCTATTCGATTATAAAACATATTTTTGATCAAAAGAATCAGTAAATAAATGGTTGAATGAATAAATGAAAAGATAATGAAGCAATAAACGAATAACTAAATGAATAAATCAAATAATATATGAAGAAAAATAAATGAGCGAGTGAAAGAATGGATGAATAAGAAAATAAGTGCATGAACGAATAAATAAGTGAATTACTTAATGAAGGAATGTAATCGAATAAATAAAAAAATGAAAACGTAAGTGATCTGTATTCAATGTTTGAGTGAGTAAATGAAACAAACTATTTCACTTTGCCCCATCCACTTTGCCCCGTGTGTACTTGACTAAATGTACAGTTTACAGTTGGACCTCCATATATCGAAATAGCAAATTGCTGAAAAAAAATTCGATACATAGAAATTTCGATATTTGGAAGGAAAGGATCTTATTTTATCATAAAAGTATCCCAAAACATTTAAATAAAATTAGTTTAAATAAAAACTAATTTTCGTGTATGAAACCCAATATTTTATAATTTATACGAGCATCGGATTAAATGAAAGTTAATGGTTAAAAAATTAACAGAAATTACATTTTTACGCCAACATACATCTTCATATTCTTCGGCAATTCAACTTGATCGCAACATTAGGGGATTTTCGTTTTAACAATGTGATCAAGAGAAAAGTAAATAATCAATCTACTTAACTTCAATGATTTTTACTGAAACTAAGGAGATACTAAAAATGATAATCAACAGACAAAAGGGATTACTTGCAACTGATTTTACAGTCTTGTATGTTACAACTACACTGTAAAAAAAATCCGGAAACGTTTCTGAGTATATCGTGCAGCTGCGGTTCATGAAATTTTCAAAAACGTTTCTGAGTATTTCGGAATTATCTTTCTGTAATGTCCAGAAACGTGTCTGAGTATTTCGGAATCCTCTTTCAATGTTTCTGAGTATTTTGGAATACTCTTTCTGTAATTTTCAGAAACGTTTCTGAGTATTTCGGAATCCTCTTTCCGTAATTTTCAGAAATGTTTCTGAGTATTCTGTGCAGCTGTGGTTCATGAAAGTTTCGAAAACGTTTCCGAGTATTTCAGAACTCTCCAAACAATTTTCAAAAACGTTTCCGAGAATTTCAGAATCCTTTTTCCGTGATTTTTTCTAAAATATAATTCTTTACTATAGTATTGCATACCATATCAGTTTCAGTTCTTTTATATCTAACAGCAATGAAACAAGCAATTTTAGAATCATTCGTGGATTTTTTTTTTTCTGAATTTCTAATGACAAATAGCATGGTTAACAGCATAACATATGCACATTTATAATTTTTTGAAAATTGATGAAATAATATAGTAGTTTCATTCCTAATCACAAAATCGTCAGGGGAGGGGAGGGGGGGGGGGTACTTTCTCAAAAGTGGGATTGTTTGTTAAACAATCTTAAACTTCAGTTTTTCTTTCAGTATTTTCAAGACAAAATTATCAACATATTGTATTTTTAATGCAAAACTTAAAAACATATCTTATATCAAACTTGATAGCTTTTATTTTCGGATAATATTTGACAGAACTTACCTTCCCTTCGCATCAAGTCTATTTCTCTGAAGAACAAAGTGAACCGAAAAGTGCAACAGAGAAATTGGTGAATTTAAATATGACACCAAGTCCTCCTGTTGGAACCATTCGGGTTGATTCTTCTGTTCTTGCCCTTTTCCAGTTCATCACAAATATAAATACTTAATCAAAATAGGTTAATGATTTTATTTTTTCAATGTGCGCAAAATGCATTATATATTTTATTTATTGAAGCATTGAATTATATTGCATGATTACTCCATTTCATATATACGAGATTCCCTCCCCCCCCCACACCATAAGAGTGATGGTGAACCCATAAAATGCTATAAAGCGCCCTCCTTTTTTTTAAAAAAAAAAGCAATCCCTGAAAATGTCAATGGCAGTCTGCGTGGTGAACGCCCCTCGTCTTCTCCGCATATGTACTTTGTATATTAATAACATAGTACTTAAAAAATGATCACTTTTAAAACAATGACATGAAATAATATTTCTTTTTATTTCGGCTTGTAAATGCAGCTGTTCCATTTTTGCCACTGACTCATTCCTCCTGACTATCCTATATTAAACTAGTATATCCACGAAAGAAATGTTATTTAGCGAACAACTAATGTCAAGGAATTTTTTTATTGTCAACCACATTTAACAAAATGAATAAGCACATGAATTAATTGCATAACTATGTAGCTTACTAATAGATAACTGGGCCATTTTCTAATGGTATAAATATTTTTAAATAAATGAATAAATTATAATAAAAAAAGATAAATAATACTGGCACATTTTTTGTGAAGCATATTACAATACTAGAAAACATTTGCATTACCATATTTTTAATGAATTAAACAATTGATTTTTTTTTGAACCAATGTATGTATATCCAAGTATTTCGAAATAACTTTTCTGTGATTGCTTTTCAAATATAAATCTTATTTCTTTTGCATAATTAATCAGTTTCAATTAGTTACAACAAATAGTACACTGCGCACATAGGTATGTAGAATAACTTTAAATTAATTCGATAAACCCAAAAACAGTTACAATTGGAGCCTCATCAAATGCATATCAACAAAAATATAAATGTATATAACAACATGCTTTAAAATATTCATTAATAATTACAAGTGAACATGAGCGGAAGAAAATCTAAGTACCTCCATTACAACTGGATAAGTAATCCAAAGGGTTTCGTTTCATTAAGTATAAAAACGGGTGTTGAAACTATTCACGCTTGAACACACAATATATATGTAATCATGGTCGCACCCGAAATTGTAAAGAAGCAAATCGTTATTAACTAACTTAAAAGCTGCGTACATCGTCTAAAAAATCAAGGGCAGCCGAAAATGCAAAGGCGTAAAATTAGTTTCGACACAATTTGCTACTCTCTAGACATGAAATAACAAGTAATCCAATGCTAAACAGTTGCTGACTGCAGCAACCATAGATAAGGAAAAAAATAAGCTCTCGTTATTTCCGACTCACTGACGCCAGTGTGGAAGGATGAAATACGTTTCGAAGCATTGCGCCTCACTTCCGCTTCTAGATTTTTTGAAATAACAAAAAGCTTTCTGAATAATGAGGAATTCGCTATTGGATGAAGGATTCTTATTATTTCGGAAACGTTTCCGATATGCCCAGAAACGTTTCCGAAATTTGTTACAGTGTAAGATTTGAAATAAATTTGAGGGAATTTAATAACTTCAGAACGAAACAACGACTTAACTATACACCCTTCAATCCCAGATTCCTTATGAATTCCGTAGCAACCTTTAGTGAACATAATTTTCTTCTTTAACCTTCATTTTTCATGAGACAAGCAGTTTCAAGTGGGAAAAAAATCTACTAACATCTCGAAATTTTTTTCGATATATAGAAACAATTTTTCTATATAATGAACATAGAAATTTGCTTTGATTTCGATGTATAGAAAATTTCGATATGTGGAAGTTCGATGTATGGAGGTTCGACTGTATTTAAAATACAAAAAAGCTTAATATTAACTAAATTAATACTGCATTGAATATTAGAAGGTCTCTATTAATATTTAAAATGTTAATAACCAGAACTTTATCATTTTATAGTGAAAATGTAATTTTTGACTTACAACAAAATATTACAATATGAGTATCAATTTTTTAAAATTGCCTGTATTACCAAATGTTTTAATCCTCGGCGGTATTTTTTTCCTGACTGCAATAGACTACATATGGCACTACATAGTTAAATTAATACCAGATAGGTGGAGGGAAAAGCAAAGTAAATATTTCACCATTTCACTTTGCCCCATGTTTGCCCCTACTTAATTCTGAAGCTTCATTAACGGGAATAAATATTAACGAAAAATTTCTACAAAGGACTAGTAGCGCAAAAAGAGTAGAACAGTTTATTAAACAACAAAGCTGTACGTCGTGTATCACAAACAAGATTAATAAGAGGCTAGTAGATTAGAGTATTTTGAAAATTTCACTATAATTGTTAAATTAAAGCTTACTTTTTACGAAATTGCCAAAAATTTTCATTTGAGTTTTGGTCAAGAAGACGCTTTTCGTACAATGCGTAAAATTTTCGATTTTTGGTTAACTGATAGTTCTTTTGGTCAATATCCGTTAAATTGAAATACTCTACAGTATATTAATTGGGAATAACAAATAAGTCAAGAATAGCAAATGGTCAAAACGCCGCCAATTACTTAGTCCAAGCAGGCCCATTGATGTTGCCGCTATCTTCTTGTATTATGACAACCATTTCCCCATTCTCTTTGATTCTAAATTTGTGCCACTGAGACAATTGTCTCTGCTTAAATTTGCGAGCAGAAATGATTAGTCACATCACATTCTATTTAACATGCAACGTGTTTTATGAAGTTCCATTCTCAGCATCGTGATTTGAATCAGCGTTCTATTCAAATTAAATGCGTCGCAAGTGACAAGCAAGCATTCGAAATCCAGTTACGTTCGAATGAATCAGTTCGAATTCAAAGGTGTAATTATGCAGTTTGCCAAGACTGCTATAGGAACGTCAACTGATGTTTGTTTGTTGATGTTTTTCATAAAGAACCGACGATATTTATGCATTCTTTGATTCGTAATGGTTGCCAACGAAGACGTTAACTCTTCCAAGTAGTCTGCGGACAAAAGGAAAGGAAAAAAGAGAACGTACTGTATTTAGAATATATATATTGAATTGTTACTTTGTAGCCACTGAAAAAGTTACTTTATTACTCGTGGTTGAACATACAGCAGTGAAAATAATGTCTGTTTATTGCAAAATATTTTTATTTTTCAGTATGTTGAGCAAAATTATAAGAATTTATGCTAATAGTTCTGTGAACTTAGATTTTTTTTGACTGTTCTCAGTACTTGATGTCGCTGAATAAGTTGCCAATCGTTCAAAACGAAACCTTGCCTGATGAAACCGAGGGCTGAATTATTTTAGCCAAAATACTGGTAGAAAAAGCAATCACAAGCTGGGGGGGGGGGGGGGGGCAAGGGAAGATACAAGGAGAGGGTCATGGGGGTCATACCCTCCCCCTAAACCGTCAACAGTAGTACACGTCCACATTGTGTTCTCCTACATAGTGTCTTGTTGAAATTAATTTGTCCCGTTCATTCCCTACTAGGTGCCTTATTCCTGGCCGATTTGGTGCTTTTTGTTGACAACTAGCAGTTTCAGAAATTTTTAGTGCACAAATACGTAGGTTCGTTCAAAAGGTGGCAGATCATTCTTCAGCGTAACCCCTAAAATGGTAGTCTGTATCCGTCACTGGGGGGGGGGGGGGAGTCTTGAGCTTTTGAGATACAGAACCTTCAAAACGGCAACTAGAGAACTGGCTGCGGCTCCTAAAATAATGTATATCCATTTCTGTTTGCAATGGAGCAATCCTTGTTCTACTTTTTCATACACTGCTATCGTTTTTTAGCTATAGTTTTAATGTGTGCTTGTGTTATTGATTTTTTAAAGCTATTGCATACGCTAGTGTCGTTTTGTTTAGCCTATTTTGCGAATTATCGGCGGAATTCGCTTATCCGTGGTTGCAGTGCCACCCTATTCCACATATAATCGGGATCGGGCATTGTTTCCACAGTTTTCATTATACACACCTATCCCGCTCTTCTAAAAGCAGCGCCCTAAGTGTGGTAATAAAAAAACTCCACTGAAGTATCCCATTCTTTCGGTTTTTTTTTTTTTATCCCTTCTCTTTATACAAGTGCTTAATACTCGTATTTTGAAGTCCCAAGTGGCTGATTTGCGGTACATAATACTCAACCACTTAATCACAAATCTAATTTACCGTTCTTCCCCAAACGCGGTGCCAAAACCCGCCGATAATTCAACAACTCAACTTTTTTCCAATTCTGTCGGGTTCGATTCCCGAGGGCTGATTTGCATGGAGCGAGGGAGGAGAGAGCCTACATCCCAGATTTCACGCAATCCTATTCTCCCGCACCCCTTTTCTGCTGAGGCCTGGGAGGAACAGATGGTTGGCAGACGATCTGGCGCCGAGCAGACGAGAGAATGTTTGTGTTCGCCCAAAGATCAACGCCTTTTCGTGTTTTAAGTGTGATAAAAATTATTCATACGATTCAAAGTTTTCATCGACTCTAGAGGACTTGAAGTGGTTTGCTCCCCGGCTTAATTTTAAAGGAAATCTTTCTGTTTTGAGATTGAGATTAGTGGCTGTTGTCTAATTTATAATTGTTTCTTCTGTCACTATAACATTACTTCTGATGTGATCTTTCAAGAAACTGGGAAAGTTATTCAATGAGGATAAGAAAACTTTCTTCAATTAGAATAAAACAAAAACAATAAATCAGGGTTCGTACTCAACTGCAGAAATAAAGTGAAGGGGTTTTGGAGGGGTTCTGAAGGAGGAAAATGAGATTCTGAAGGAATACTTTTGGGCTGACCTTAAATGATGTCACACCTTTTTTTCAACATATTTAACGCTCTTCCCCCTTTGTCACTCTTCACCTTACTTCAGCGGTGCCCATCCCCCCAAGTTCAATGGCGCAAATTCTCCCCCCTCCCCAATTTTTCTCAACCCTCTTACCCCCCTTTTTTATTTTCTAGCTTTCTTTCTTCTTTTTTATTTTTTAAAAATGTTAATTTTTTTTAAACTTTTTATTTATTTGTTTATATTTATTTATTTTTAATCATTATCATCATCATTATTTTATTAGAAAAGGTCTGTGATATGCCAATGACAAACACACACACACACACATACAAAACTAAATAAATAAATGAAATGAAATATAAACAAAATAAAATAAAATAAAATAAAATAAATAACTTGAATCAAAAATAAATCTATAAATAAATTTAAGATAAGATAAGATAAGATAAGATAAGATAAAATTTATTAACAAACAAAATACACATACATAACAGTAAGCAAAATTAAAAAAGGAAAGTACAAATTATAAAACATAAATTACAAACTTCATAACAAAACATTAAGAAAATCTTGACTATAGTTCAACACGAGTTAGTATTAAATTTAACACTAAAGAGCGCCAAAGGCACTGTCCGCAGTGTTTTTTAATTGATTTAGTATGGAGTACAAACACAAATATGTATTAACAAATTTAAATAGAAAAATCCCCCCAAAAATTTTGATGGCGCAACTTGCGCCATAATCCCCCCTGTGGGCACCCCCGCCTTACTTCTCCCCCTGTCATGTCATATTTTTCATAAACATATTGTTATAATAACTATGATGTCACTTTTTATTACCCTGGCTCTGCCCCTTGTCATAATTTCATGCATCCGTCTCCCCCTCAAGGCATGTCACCACTCGTGTATGACCTTTTTTACAGTTTCGAAAAATTCGATTTACTACTCAAATGTTTTTTTAACACAATCACATAATATAGTACATCTAATAATGTATTTTTAAATATCTTACTACTATTATATATGCGAAAGTTTGTCTGTATGCATGTATGGATGTTTGTTACTCTTTCACGCAAAAACTACTGATTGGATTTTTATGAAACTTTACAATAATATAGCTTATGCATCAGAATAACACATAGGGTAGTTTTCATCCGGTATGGGGGGGGGGGGGCGGGGAAACCCACTTAGGGAGGCAATAAAACACAATTTTCGTATAAATTCTCTAATATGGGGATGAAAAAAATACTTGCACATTTTTTATTATATGTCCATCGAAAGCTCTGATTTTTCTGCTGAAGATGGCACCTGTTCGAAATTTCTAAGTAGAATGAAAAACGAGTTATGAGCTTTTTAGTTCCATGTTTGAAGGCTTTCCTCAACTCAATACAATATCTAGTGTATCAACTCAACTCCTTGTCGATAGCGACCATTGAGAAGGAATAGTATTCCTTCTCAATGATAGCGACTATTGTTGCATTGTTGACTATCTTTGCTTTTCGTGACTGTTCAAGGCTTTTCTCAAGTCAAATCTTGAAGTAAGATTTTTGCACAAGATTGGCAAATAATACATGGATTAGGCTGATTATTTTCCATTTTAATGCAAATTTGAGGCAATTAATGGAATTTTTTATTTATTTGTGTTGACTTAGTATTGAATCGATCAGCAGGAATCTAGCCAACCTTTTTTTGTGTTATCATTTCAATATCTAAGGCATCTCGCTTTTGTAATATAGTTTAGCCTTGCATTTTTAATTATTTCATCAAATGTTACTTTTAATATAATTGTAAGTGAACGTGACTTTAGGTTTTTAAAAATATTGTCAAAACGACTCAAGATGATATAAATGTTGTAACGTAAAGTTGGTTCCCAAATTCAACTAAAATAAAATGCATATTAAACGTCAAGGAGTCTCAATACATTATATGACATGGTGGCAGCTGAAAACGAACCCGAATTCAGCAATTTTGACATAATAAAGGTTAGTAGTTATGCAATATAATAAGAGGTCAGTTAATAGATATATTTTGGCTATTGTAAAAATGAGTTTTTAATGCTTGATTAAAGATTAGTATACCTTAAAAATGGAGTTGAAAGCACCTTCAAGTATGAAACTATCCGGCAATTTGTCCGAGAATTGGAGTAAATTTAAGCAACGTTTTATGCTTTATTTGGAGGCATCCAATAAAATAAGGAAGCCAGATAAAATGAAAGTAGCTTTATTATTAGGAATAATGGGCGAAGAATGTATAGACATATTTAATAGCTTCAAACTTAGTGAAGCAATTGGAAATAATTTCAACGAAGTTTTAAATGCTTTCGACAATTATTTTCAGCCAAGGACAAACACTGTGATTGCACGTTATAAATTCTTTAATAACAGGCAGAAGGATGGTGAATCTGTTGACTCATTTGTCACAAATCTGAAAAATTTATCGAAAGACTGTTGCTTTGAGAACCAAGAGGACAGTTTAATTCGAGATTTATTGGTGATCGGTGTACGAGATTCCGCGATGAAGGAAAAATTGCTCATGGAAACCGAGCTAACTTTGGGAAAAGCTATAGAGTATTGTAGGGCAAAAGAAGCCAGTAATTAACAAATTCAGATTATGAGTGAACATTTGGACGGTAATTCGAAAGATATAGATGCTGTTAAGGATAAAAATAAACACGGGGAAGTTTTTAATAGACATAAAGGAAATAATGACAGCCATCGCAAGATGGAAAAAAGTTGTTCCAAATGTAAAACGGTTCATGATTACGGAAAATGCTTAGCGTATGGGAAAAAATGCTATAATTGTTCTCTTTTGAACCATTTTTCCGTTGCATGTAAAATGAAGAAAAAGAAGAAAATAAATGAACTTAACAGTAATGATAATTTTTTGACATCAAATGAAGACGAAGACAATTCAGTTAAACTAGACTCAGTAAAGTGTCAAATTAATACCTTAAAGTCAGAATGGAGAGAAAATGTTTGCATAAATAATAAAGAAGTATCTCTCAAAATTGACACTGGAGCCGAGGTTAATGTCTTGCCTTTCAAGATCTTTAAAGATGTGAAGAAAAATGAGAGTTTAGAAGAAACAGGAAGAAAGTTAACATCATACACGGAGCATAAACTGAAAGTTATAGGAACCTCTAAACTGATGTGTAAATTTAAAAATAAATCAGAATTGATTGAATTTTTTATTGTTGACCAAGAGTCAAGTGCTTTATTAGGAATTGAAGCTTGTGAAAAAATGGGATTTGTTCATAGAAAGTCGTCAGTTAATGTTGATTCTGTGCTTGGGTAAGGATATTGTTAAAGATTTCCACGATGTGTTCACTGGGAAATTGGGTAAATTACCATATGTGTATAAGATCAAGCTTTATGCCAGAGCTGAACCCAAAATTTCAGCTCCCAGAATAATTCCATATTCACTGAAATTGAAAGTGAAGCGTGAACTCGATAAAATGGTAGACCAAGGTGTCATAGAAAAGGTTGTTGAACCGACTGATTGGGTACATCCATAGTGATAGTTCAGAAACCAAATAATCAAATTAGAATTTTCATGGATCCTCGGATGTTAAATAAATACGTTAAACGAGAACACTATCCTATTCCTACACAACAGAGCTTATTTTCTCAGATTGAAGGTGAATTCTTTACAGTTCTGGATGCATCTTCAGCATTTTTAGATACCCTTAGATGAAGAAAGTTCAAATTTATGTACGATTACCACTCCATTTGGGAGGTTCAGGTTTCGTAGATTACCTTATGGCTTATCGAGCGCCCCTGAAGTATATCAAAATACGATGGAATCTATTTTTAGAGATTTAGAGGGTATACTTGTCTATATTGATGATATCTTAGTTTTTGGTAAAACTGAAGAGGAACATGATAGACGACTCAAAGCAGTTTTAAACAGAGCCAAAGAAGCTGGTTTGAAACTCTCCCAAGAGAAAAGTCAAATTAAACAAAAATCTGTTAAATATTTAGGATATATCTTAACTAATGAAGGAGTTTCAGTTAATGACGATAAAATTAAAGCTATTGTTGATTTCAAAGCACCTACTAATAAAACAGAATTGCAGAGATTTTTAGGAATGATTACATACCTAGGAAAATTCATCGAAAATCTCTCAGACAGAACAGGAATATTGAGAAAACTACTGAGTAAGAAGAGTGAATTTGTTTGAACTAGTAATGAACAAAAAGTGTTTGAAAATTTGAAGAAATGTGTATCCATTGCACCGGTTTTAGCGTACTATAATCCTGATTTAAAATCTACTGTCTCTGTTGATGCTAGCCAATACGGCTTAGGAGCAGTTTTACTACAAGGAGACCACCCAGTTTACTATGTATCGTGTGCGCTCAATGACACTCAGCAAAGATACAGCCAAATAGAGAAAGAACTTTTAGCTGTTGTGAATGGTTGTAAAAAATTTCACTACTTTATGTATGGTACTGATACAGTTGTGGAGACAGATCACAAGCCTCTTCTTGGATTGTTGAAAAAACCAATTGAAAATCTTTCGCCAAGATTGCAAAGAATGCTTTTTGAACTTTTAAAATACAGAATTAAACTTGTATATGTCCCAGGGAAGAAAACTTTATGTAGCAGATGCTCTGTCTAGAAGTCCTACTAAGGTCTATGCAGACACAAGTTTCTTGGAGGGAGGAGCTGCAACTGTACATACGATTCTATCAACAACAGATGAACGAACAACTGAAATGCAAAATGCTGTAAAGGAGGATGAAGATCTATCCAGATTAAAGTTGTTAATACAAAATGGACGGCCAAAACAGTTTAGTCAAGTTCCAGAAAAACTGAGACCTTATTGGAATTTTAAAGAAGAGTTACATGATAGTAATGACTTGATTTTTCTTGGATATAGACTTGTTGTGCCAAAGACCATGCAATCTTATGTGTTATCTAAATTGCATTCTGCACACCAAGCTATCACTACATGTCAAAATAAAGCTAAAGTATCTTTGTGCTGGCCGAAAATGAGTGAATGTATTAAAAATTACGTGGAGCAATGCCAAGTCTGCCAAGAGCGCCAAACTGCAAATCAGAAAGAGACTTTAATGCCTTATGATATTCCAAAACTGGACTTGGGAAGAAGTAGGCGTAGACTTTATGTATTTGGATGGAGATAACTTCTTACAAGTAATAGATTACCATTCAAAATTTATAGAATTGAGGAAGCTGAACCCGAAAACAGCTACAGCAGTGATCAGTGCACTTAAACAAATATTTCGTACACATGGAATTCCGCAGAAAATACATTCAGACAATGGCCCACCTTTTGACAGTCAAGGCATACTTGTCATTTTTGAAATTATATGATATTCAACCTATAACATAACATCATCTCCTAGATATCCAAGATCTAATGGAATGATTGAAAGATCAATAGGGACAATGAAGAACATCCTTTTGAAAGTCAAAGCTTCTGGAGGGCGATCCTAATTTAGCAATCTTAGAGTACAATAACACGCCAAAATTTAAATTGCCTTCTCCAGCAGAAATGTTGATGGGAAGACGCTTAAGGTCAGTGGTACCCCAGAAGACAATTTTACCAAAGCCTTTATTTTCCACTAGAAGCACCATTCAGCAACTCAAGGAAAATCAAAACAAGCAAAAATATTATTATGATTTTTCAACAACGAAATTAAAATCTTTAAATGTAAAAGATCCAGTGTATCTACAGATTGATCATCGTAAATGGATACCAGGAACTATTATAAAGAAACACAGTCAAAGATCATATTTAGTACAGTCCGCAGAAGGAACTGTATATCGCCGTAATAGAATACACTTAAGACCAAGAAAGTTAGACAATTCCACCCCAGTGAAACAAGCTGTTCCAGTTACTCCTAAAATGGCGAGACCCAAAAGAGCTATTAGACCGCCAATTCGTTTTAAAGACTATGATTGACTTTTTATTTTGCTTTGAAACTTTAAGCCAAATTTTAATTTCTAATTTTCCTTTTATTTTATTGTTTCATTGAAAAGAAAGGGCGTGTAATATAGTTTAGCCTTGCATATTTAATTATTTCATCAAATGTTACTTTTAATATAATTGTAAGTGAACGTGAATTTAGGTTTTTAAAAATATTGTCAGAAACGACTCAAGATGATATAAATGTTGTAACGTAAAGCTGGTTCCCAAATCCAACTAAAATAAAATGCATATTAAACGTCAAGGAGTCTCAATACATTATATGACAGCTTTTTTTTTTCAACTGTCGCTGTTTTTGAAGCTAAAGACTACGCAATACCGTTTCTCGGTTTTACCATCTAACCAAATATCGCCATTTCTTTAATATTTCTTTCTTTAAATTTGTTAACACATAAAATAATTCGCCAACTAAATTAAGCGAATCCAAAAACAGCACAAAAACTTCTATTAATTTGTCCTTTGCACACAATTTCAAACAATTGCCAAATTTTTACTGTTTATTGGAAACATTTTGGGTAGCATCATTTTTTAATCACCAGAAGTATCTCTGGTGTTTGGCGACTCTATCTCTTTGATGAAAATTAGTAACACACAGTTTTACAACGTAGGGAGGAGGGAGCCTCATTTAAGGTATCCCAAAACGATTAACGCAAATCTAATAACATTTTAAATCGCAGTAAGGAATTACGGGCAGCTACACTTTTAAAAGTTTGTACTTCAATAGCAATATAGAGAAGGTTTAAGACTATGTTAAAAAAGAAAGAAAAAAGATAAATCTTTTTAAACAAGTGAAGTTTAATTTTATATTTTGGGAATTCCTCAAATTTGTATATGCTTAAATATCGTTTTTTCGTTTTTAAATGAAATAGTCTGCCCCCTACCCCCAGTTACCGTCGAAGAAAGTTTTATTTTTTCGCCAGAAACGGCCAAATATGTGCAAAACATTTTCTTTATAGCATCTTCTGTTCGGAATTAAAAATGATATCTTATGAATATAGATTAACCAAAGATTTTCCGCAGTTTCATAAACTTGGCAAGTCTCTGCCGAATGTATGGTACTGTGGTCCCTTTGGCGATAAATAATGGATTAAGATTTATTATTTTACATCTTAACGTTGCTTTTAATTGCAAGAAATATAAAATGACATTTAAAAAACGTATTTGATAGTCAGAGTTATGATAACGTGTTCGAGGCGAATGTTCAAAAATTTTGGCGCTACAGCCATTACAAAAGTTGCATTAAAATGTAAAAATTCCGCCAAATTAATTTTGGTAAAAAGATCATTAAGTACTATGAGGTATTGAAGTTAAAATTAATCCGCCAAATTAGTTTATACATTTATGGTGGGCAGGCAGTTTGAAATGTCGACGAAACTAGAGACAAACAATTTTTTGGTAAATATTTGGCCTCTGCCTGTAATGATCATTAACTTGAATCAATTGAAAAAAAAAAAAAAAACTACAACGTGAGCGAAGCCGCGGGTAAAAGCTAGTTTAAATAATAGTATTTGATTTACTACTTCTCTTCATTGCTTATGAAATCGATTTGCAACGTTTATCCCCAATTAAGTACCTTATTCCTGGACAATTGGATGCTTTTTATTGACCCCTAAGCAGTTTCAGAAAATTTTCGTATCAATAACCATAAATTCGTTCATGGGGGGGGGGGGGGGGGGAGAAGGTCATTCTTTAGCATGACCCCCCCACCCCCCCCCCTAAAATAGTTCTCTGTATCCACTCCTGGGCCCCAAGCTCTTGGTTTGAAACCACATTGCCAATCTTACCAGCAAACCACACGCATAGTGTGATAATGAAAAAAGTTGAAATAGGTAGCAATCGAAAGGTTATCTTCAGACATATTTTTTGACTCAAAAATAATTTGCCCTCGTTCTCCTTTTATCGAGACATAAATTCTTCAATTCTACCGAAATTTTCAGAAAAGTGCGAAATTTAAAGAATTGGTGAAATTGTTGATCACGTAATTTTACCATTTGCTTCCATCTATGAATGGTGTGAAAGATGTCTTCCATTACTCACTGAAACTCGCTAAATTTGGCAACTTTTCTTAAAATTTTGGCAGACTTCAAGACCGTATATTTCGATGACGTAGACACGAGGGCAAATAATTTATGCGCTCCAAAACAAGTTTCACTATGCTGTTTCAGCTGCTACTTATTTATTTTTTTCATTATTACATTATTGTGTAGTTTCTTGATTAGTATGATATTTCACCTATCTGTTAGGACTATTAACTACCAATTCTCTTCTCCCAGAATGTAAATTCTGGCTGCGATAGCGATGACTACACTAGCTCATAAAATGGTTTTACTTATCTGTGAAAAAAATGTCTCCTTACGTGTATAAAACATCACTCTCATTCACTGTTTGAAACGATGGTCAGTTAGGGTAATTTTGAACGATGTGGGTTGACTTTGCACTATTCCATATTTTTAATTTCGATGTAAACTCAATTGGTGTTATTATTTGGCGGTCACTTGGCAAAATATCGCCAGTCTTTTGGTCACCAAGTTTTCTTGCCAACTTGGAGACAAATTTGGCATTTTTTTTAAAAATTTGGTTTCAATTTGGCCACTGTTGGTGATATTTAGAGAGTAAACTATTGAATCCATAGACTAATAATAAGAGTAGACCGAGCTATGGCAACCCTTTTGCTGCTCATAAACCAAACCATGTGACTGGTGGATATCCTAGCAACAACGGGCGTTAATCGTAGCAGACGATCAACGCCAGCGCGAAATAAAATAAATAGAATTTATGGAACACGGAAGAATGATCTTTTATGGAGTCCGATTTGTAAATTTGTTATTCTAAGTTGTAAATATTTTGTTAATATAGTGAGTTTTTCGTTTAGATAGTATTGTGCATTTTCTTTAGTCAATTCCAATAACTCTCTAAGCAATAAAAGATGCAAACGACCAAGAAGAATCAGCAAACGGTAAGATTTTTACCTACAGTTTCAATTTAAAATACCGATTAGTACATTTTTGCGTTAACGCAAAACGTTTACGCCATTTCGTTCACGCCAACGCTGACAGCTCCAAATGAATATAAAAGTTACCGAAAACTGATCAAAAACTATTACTAATGTCAAAATAATGCATAACTAAAAGAAAAACAGTTCAATCTCTGCACTTGGAAGTTTTTTTTTAATGAAAACACATTGTCTTAAAATACATGTCGAGTGCCAACCTATAGATAATGCTGCCATCTAGCAACCATGCTGCCAAAGTCGTCGCCAAGCCCTTCCACTAGTCACATGATACATCTATGAACCAATTTTCTTCATCAGCAAGAATGAGAAAGCTCGGTCTACTCTTATTATTAGTCTATGATTGAATCACATTAAAATTGCCAGTAATGGGGAAATGACTTTAAATTGGAGTAAAAGGGAAGTCATGTGAGGCACACATCAGCTCGTTTAGAGTTCAAAGTGAAGCTAAATGACAAGCTAACTTTGAGCTATATTAACAAGTCATTTTCAGGACCGCAGAGAACCAAGGCGGTCCCCTTGTCAGTTATGACACCGCACCCCCTCTCCCCCAAAAAGAAAGTAAAAGGAGAAAAGAAAAAGAAAAAAAAAATAAAACTGCCTACTTGAGAAACCAATTTTCCTCTATTTTAAGTGCACAACAGTCTATACCAAAAGGGTAAATTTTACTTTGACATTACGTTTTCGTGTGTTCGGAGTCCCCCCTCCCTTTATTTTTTTTTTTGCGTCAGTATCGCCCTTCTCCCCCAAGGACCGGGCCCCTAGTTTCCGACTAGGCTAATATGACCTCTCGAAGGGCCTGGTCATTTTTAACCGACTTCAAAAAGGAGGCGGTTATCAATTCATACCGTATGTATGTTTTTTTTTTGTTTGTCCACTCATAGCGTCTCACCTAGTGAACCGATTTTGATGATTCTTTCTTTAATGGATAGGGGATGGCTCAACTTAGGTCCCATTACTTTATTTGACCATATTTGTTCTTTAGAAAAAAAGTTATGGGCAAAAAACAGTAAATTTTATGCAATTTCCCTATTAAATTATTTTGTAGCGAAGTTCGCACTTTTCATCCGTGGATAACGGTGGCTCAGTGGTAGAATTCTCGCCTCCCACACGAGCGACCCGGGTTCAAATCCCGACTAGGACTAAGTGAATTTTACTAAAATTTCGTTTCTACTGTTTCCCGTATTTTCTCGAATCTTCTATTAATTTCTGTATCTTTCCAAGTCTGGAAAGTTCCAGCACTTTCTCAAGTTGTAGATGTAACGTTCATTCGTGGTTCTGAATAAAGATCTCGAGTTGAGACTAACGAGTATTCGCTTCATTTGGCTTTCACATTGCCACGGAAATATAAGTTCGTTGCTTGAGGCACCTGGGGCCCTGCCCCTTATCCTCTGGTGTGGTATGTTGATAGTTCCTCGGTTGGGGCCATGGCTTTATTTTGGCGCAGAAGATGGTTGCGTGGATGTACGAGAGATGTGGCTTCCTCTAACGGGAGTACCATAATGGTTAGCCGAAGGCTCTTCAAAGTAAATTTCAACTAAAGTTCTTCTTTATTTAAATAAGTTTAAGTATTATTTTTTTTGCTTCCTACATATTTTTTTAAAGTTTTATACTTTTTTTCCCCGTGGGGGATTTTTAGGCTATTTGAATGAATAAAAATAAAATAAAATTAAGACAATGATAAAATGTTAACAAGAAATTTAAAAAGAAAATAGTGAAATGAAAATAGATAGGAGCATGCTCCCAGCCAGAGTGAAGCACAATAACTAGAGTCGAAACGAGGTATGAACCCGATAAGGGATTCACTCACCCCGTTTCGAAATTGAAACTAAGCTAGCAGAGCGCGAGGCCTGCGAGAATTTGCCGGATCCAATGGATCGTAATTTGGAAGGTTGTTAAGTAGTGGATTGCCAACACGGGGGATGTTGTAGTGAAATCTCTTGGCGAGCTTTTTGCAAAAGTTGTGGAGCGTCGGGATGCCAACCTCTTCCACCAGCTTGTCCGTACGGACGTAAAGGCTTTCACATTGTCTTCGCTATCTTCATCTACGCGACAATAGGAAACTCATTGTTATAAAAATTTGGTGCCATATAACAGTAACATTAATAGTAATTGTTATGATAATTTTGAATGAAGGCTTCTCTAAAGCAAGCATCAAATTTCTTCAAGGGATATTTCGATAATGGGGAATCTGGCGCTGTCGTCTCATTTTTGGCGTAAATAATTTTATTTTAGTAACCCTGCTGATTTATAGTAACCCTATGTGAATTATCAAAATCTTCCTTTCTTCAGTGATATTGCTCCATAGTAGGGGTAAACCTAACCTGGAAGCGAGGTGATGCACTGATTAGGATCTGCTTAGCCTTCACAATGCTACCATTAGGTTTGACTCAACTACTCTGTAGTATTTTTATCGTTATCATCTATGCCGATAACAGATGATCGGGGCTAAGTAAGAAAATACAGGATTGCATCATGAGCAACTTAGATGCTGTGGAATGTAAATTAGTTAGGAAAAACGTAATACTTAAATGGTTATAATTAAATTAACTACGCATGATTTCCAGAGAGGAACAAATATAAGTTTTTAGTGCCAATCGCTTAAAGTTTAACACGTGTCAATATTTATTTTTTATTTTTTATTATGGAGCATTTTTAAGAAAAAAAATGTGAAGTTTCGTGATGGTAACTTCTTATTA
Organism: Uloborus diversus; assembly: GCF_026930045.1. NCBI lineage: Eukaryota > Metazoa > Arthropoda > Arachnida > Araneae > Uloboridae > Uloborus > Uloborus diversus. The sequence goes on from NW_026559058.1 coordinate 59,474, forward strand.
CTTCTGCAATACCTACATTTACACTAAAAAGAATGAAATAAAAAAAATTTTGAAAAAAAATAGAACCGACTTCAAAATTGCTCTAAAAAGTGAAAAATAATTTTATTCTTTAAACACCATCGATAATGCTTTTAAACATAATTTTTGAAGTTGGCGCAAAAACGATAGAAAAAATCATTCACAGTCATAACTCAAATACAACTATAAATTTAACCAGGACCAGTTTCTTCACTATCACATACATTATGCATTGATGACAGCATATTTGAATAGCGATATAAATGTTTCGTTCGTAACTTAGGATGCTTTTTCTGAAAAAAAAAAAAAAAATATGAACGAAGCATGGTTACACTGGATTTTACGTTTTGTTTTTGCGCCAACTTCAAAAATTATGTTTAAAAGCATTATCGATGGTGTTTATAGAATAAAATTATTTTTCACTTTTTAGAGCAATTTTGAAGTCGGTTCTATTTTTTTTCAAAATTTTTTTTATAAATAATTTATTTATTTTTTTTGTTTAACTTTGATTTTGAATTTTTTAATTTTAGTTTTAAGAAAAAACGTTCTCAGAATTTCATGCCTACGACAACTTTATATCAAATACTAAATTCAAATTTTTGTTCAAACCTGAAAGAAATGCTACTTAAAACATTTTACCTCTGTATTTTAAATAGATTTATTCTAACCAAAATTTGTTGTTGAAAGATTAAGTCATGTTAATCTTCCAAAATTGTTATCTCCACGAAAATGCAAGTGCTTTTCTGCAGTAACTTTAATTCCTCGAATGCATTAATGGGATTAAATTCTAGAATGAACGGAAAGTAATACTGATTTTTTAAAAAAATGTATTGATTTAGTGCTTTCATCTGCTTGCAAAACCAAAGCTCGATCACAAAACCCTACAGGTATAAATTTTCTATATCCTCAATTCAGCTTCATCACGTATTTGGGGACAGATATTCCACGGATGAATAGTCATTGCTTTTGATGATAACTTTCGCTGTCGTATCGTTCTAAGTGATTGACTGATGTCAAAACAAACATGGCAGACAGTTTATTAAAAGAAATTTTCCCGACTTTGATCTCTATTGCATAAAATTGTGCATTCATCTGAGTGAGTATATTTTTGAGAGAAACATTAGGGGATTAATTTTTTTGCGTGAGGAAAGTTCTTATGCGAGAAAGTTACATGCAATGTCTGGTAAGGAAATCTTTAATAGATCTTGAAAGTGAGTCAGGTAGATGATTATAGATTACATTGTGTACAAATATTTCGTTGCCTGGTTTCACTTTTACATTGCAGTAATTTAGGGTAAATCAAAACCAGCTGCGTTAATTAAATCAATGAATTACTAACATTTTAATGCGCAAAAATTGCAAATTTTGGATGAAAGTCATCCGAGGATCGAATGACTCAAAAGCTCACACTTCTTTGCATGGAAAAAAAGGTTCCTTGTAACCCCGAAACACGTGTCTGCAGTAATTTGAAATTTTTGTGCGTAATACGTAACATGCGTAATACGTACGCAATAATATTTTTTGGGCTTTTCGTACGTTGGTAATTCATTGATTTAATTTTATAGCACAATGGTATGTATCCGTTATTCACACACACACACACACACACAGCTGCGATAACTTTGCTTCTCATAATTTTTTTTTATTTTGTTTGACTTCAAAAGGATCTGTTAGAATTTCAACCGTTTAATCTTTTGTCATAAATTTAAAAAATATGTTATAAAATTCTTGTACGAAATCGAAGTCGTGGGCGGGATCCAGCTTCTGGTCTTGGAGTGGGTTGTTATCTAAATGAGAGTGAAAGTGCAAATTTCAGAAAGAAATACGGAATCTGTAGATATTTTAGAATTATACGTCCGCAAAATTGCAGCTTCAAGCATTACTTGTTAGCTTAAGGGATAGGGGGGAAGGGGTAGATTCCAATGTACCTCCTGGATCCGCGTTTGCGAAGAATTGTGAAAAGTAAGCGTACATCTTTTTTAAATACTCAAAAACAGCATATATACAGTTGAGTTTAATTTTCTTGTGAATATAAAGCTGTAAAAATTGAATGACTATATTTTTGCGACAAATAAGCACTAAAAGAACTGAGCAAAATAAATTGAAGAAGTGCAAACTGAATATTTTAAAACAAGTCATCATGATTTCAAATTCGATTGCACTATCGATAGTGAAGAAATAATCTTCAAAATTCGATAGCCGAAAACTATTGATATGATACCGATACGTAGGAATAATAACGTAATAAACAAAATATCTTGTGTTTCACTTTAAAAAAAAACCCGATAAAGTAGGGAAAGCTGCTGTACCTACGGACGGTTGTACCTACGGACGTTGGTCGAGAAATTCCGGGTATCGTCTGGAGTTCAACGTGTGTGTCACAGCCCTCTCCAATACCCCAAAAAGTTTCAACCCCATCAAACGAACATTTAAGATTCTATTACATTTTTTCGGTTTTAGTAGGATCTAAGTAAAAAAAAAAAACATGAGCAATTTCTTTTTTTTTTTTTTTTCGCCCGTCATTCATTTTGCTGTAGGTATCATGATTCCTTATATTTTGAAGGTTTTGTTTCTGATTTTTAATGTTGTAATACTGTGGTCCTGTCGATGTGACTGCCTTGCAAAACCAAAATGGCATACCTTTGTACCCAAGGACACACAACCATGTGTACCCACGGACAGCAATTTTTAGTCTCCTTGGGTCACACTTGAGTATTCTTACGATGTGAAATACCTCAAAATGATGCTTTGTCAACAACGTTCGAAATTTGCTTTTAACAATAATGATGAATTATTGGGGGGGGGGGGGGGGGCTTGAAGATATAGTGTTGAAGTAACCCCCACCTGTTGTAGAATCTTCAGACCGTCAATCCCACCTGTTTTCATTTGAAGTCGACTTTTCAAGATTTTTATTGAATTAATCTAAACTGAGTTTTTTGTGATGGGTTAAATTTCAGTTAAAGGTTTCAATTTGCATATAAATTGAAGTTATTATGTAGGTACATATAGAGCCCTACTATCATGAATCTAGTTTTTTTTTGTTTGTTTAAAAACATGTTAATTATTCATAACAGCATTAACTCTCTTAAGACTAATAACATTTTTAAAGCGTTCACTGATGTTAATGATTAAGGAAAATTTAAAAAAAGGGAAAAAATCCTCGATTAATTTTCAAAGTTTAATTTCTATTGCATATTTTATTTAAGGTTATTTTCAATGGATGTTTGAATTATTTCAACATAAAATGGCTTTATGAAAATGTATTGACTATAATTGAGTTCCTCAGACCTAGTTATACATTATTTTTTTATATGACCATGGGTACAAAGGCACCTGTCCGCGGGGTGAACGGGTTGTTGTACACGGACAAAAAGGATGGTTTTTAAGTAAAATTTTTTGAGGTTGAAAGCTTTTATATTTTCACCTGACAAAAATTACCAAACTAGATGATAAGCTGTAGATTCTGCAAGAAAAATTTTCCGATCGTTATTCCATTCCCAGAGACCAGCAAAAATTGAAAAGTAAATTTTGTCCGTGGGTACAGCAGCGTCCTCTAATAACCAATAATGTCACGAAACAATTAAAAATCTACACAACGGCAGCACATATTAGCCTACTCTGAAACAAAATAGACCAGTCGCCGTAACAGAGCACGTGTATTAGGACAGGGTATTGAAAAAGAATCTATATCTGCGTGGAATCAAAATGACTTTCAAGCGATGAAATTTCGTGAAGATGCAACTGTCTATTTCCGTTGATTAGGTGACACAGTTAGTGTATCTCCATCACAAACATAATCGTTGTTCAGAACTGTCACACATTTTCTATCAATGAATGTTGCAGTTATTGCACGTATATCATCTTTCTTCTGTATTCGTATAATCAATGGAAGGAATCATTTCGGTTGCAGTGATGGACGCAAAATCAAGGTCAGGCATAGAGAGGAATTTTGAAAGGGAATTCGAACAAATTTGTATTCTTAGGAGTGTTGGTACGAATAGGAACCATGAAAGATCGAATAAATCGAAACTATCTTGGAACTTGAAAGCAGAAGCATTGAACCGTGGAAAGATTTTTTTTCAATCACACAAAACTCGAAAAATTACATCACTAGTCGTTGAAAAAGAAGTTAGGAACAGAGTTAGATACAGTTTGACCACGAATTAATTGTAATTATGCAATCGGCCAAGTCAAGACGATTTCATCTGAATGGGGTGGTTTCCTTCAGTCAAAAGTACTACTTTTAGTCATTGAAATGGATAGAATGAGCAAAAAAAAAAAAAAAAATAAATAAATAAAATAAAATAAAAAATAAAACATGGACCTACTACTTTTATTCACTGAAATTGGTAGAATGAGTAAAAAAAAAAAATAACATGAACCCACAGAAAATACTTTCATTTTCCCAACAGTTATTTTTTAATTAATTTTTTAAAATGTCCGATTTTGAAAACAAGGCGTGGTCTTTATGACGTCACAAATGATGCAATTTGGCGCATCTTTGTATCACGTTTCCACGTTATGATAATCAAGAAGCGAATTAAATATTGTGCTCTACGCTTGCTTTCAACCATATCGTTGCCAGTGCACGTGAGTAAAGATGCGAATTAAATATTTTGTTCTGTGAATGGCAACATTGAATGGCATTTCATCTTTTGTGATGTCACACGACAGAATTATAAACAATGAAAGCGCACCGATTTAAGTAATTTTTTAAAAATATTAAACTACTTATTTAAAAAATGGTCAGATCCTATGTTTTTAAGCATGCTCTATCAGAAAAAGATACTTTTAAAATTTTGGAAATGACCCCATTAATCTAGCAGTGGAGAAAGTAAAACGCGATGGGATTTTGATCCACGCGTTTAATGATGTCACTAGCGCCTTATTAATTTACTGCATTCTCTAAAATAAAATGAAGGAAAACATCAAGAGCTTCCATGGGAACAACAAAAATGAAATAAAATGCTTTCATTTCGTCCGGCAATGTAAAAGCAAAATTGTAAGGTCAAAGTTGTGTTGTAAAATTATAAATCAATTAATTTTTGTAGTGAGAATTAGGATCAAATATAGTTTAGATTAAAGAAAATGTTACCGTGAACAAACTGCGATTTTTACAAAACTGCGTCTAAATAATTAAGAGGCAAAATCGCACATCTGTAACGAACAAACTACCACCCCTATGTACTAATATATACGTTTGTTTCCGCCGAAAAACCGGATGATTGCCTTTCCTTTATTGGTGGTCAGAATGTAATTTGCAGTCTTAAAGCGAAGATTAACTTCTCATCCCATTTTTTGAGGCCTTATAAATATTGTAAAACCTCGCTGCAGCAATGTCCAACGAAGCATTCAGTCCTGTTACAATGCTTAAATTTAATGTCCTTTCAAACACCGCACTGTACATTAAAAAGGTTCTTCTCCCAGAGTAACAATTTTCATAGCTCTTTCCGAATTACATGAAGTCAAAAGCGGGAATAATTCTTCGACAATTTTAAGTGTTTCATAGCAAATAAATACCTATTGTTACAAATTCTGTAAATAGTAATTATTGTAGTAACGTAACCTGTAAATAGTTTCCCGTAATGAATATACAACCCCTTTTCATATGGCTAAAGTATACGACCCCCCTATTTCCTTTTTGTTCATTGATAAAATTTGATAACAGTCTACTATTTTCCTGAAGCGTGTGGAATATTTGAGAGATTTCTTTTCGGTGTGAATATAAACCGTTATGCTGGATAAAAAGTGAGTTTCGATTGAGATTTCGAACTGAGAGCGTACTTGCTCTGTTTATCGCGAGGCATTTCGCTGTGTTGTTTTCGTATTTGGAAGTAAATACGTGTGTAAACGTTGAGTTTACGGTGTTGTGTGATAATTGCTTAATTGCTGATGAATAATTTAGCAGTTGTTAACGATTTCTCCTGTACATAGTGTAAATAAAGCTCCTGTGTTTTTATCAAGAACTGTGTCTTCATTTCAAGAAAGTGGAAGTCGCACCGAATCCGTTACACTATTTTAAGCACTTTTTTCTTTAAGAAAATGCTTTTCAGAAAAAATAATCTCGTCTTAAGATTCTTAAAACAAAATCTGTTTTCTAGTAAATCTGAAATAGTCTTCGCTTGAAAAAAAAATCAATAACAAAGAATTAAATGCAAGAAATTATCTTTTTTAAAATAAGTAAATTGAGAACACTAATTTTAGATGGTAATTCATTCATAAGGTTACAACAAACAACAAAACTTTGTTTGCTTGATTTCTTATCAAATCAAACTATTTAATTAAATCTATTATTGATCTTTCGCTAAATATGAAATCACTTTTCAAACTTAGTTTACATGGATGCCAGAGCCAAAACTAAAATATCAAGCAAGGTTTGTTTTTTTTTTATTCTGCAAATGACCTTTAATTCACCATTAAATGGCGCGTGTTATTCCTCCAATGGAATGTAATTAAACAAAGAGGAAACGGTCTTCATCTCAGCAAAAGCGAAACAATAACCTCCCTTGTTCCGGAAAATTGCGCCAAATCAGTTCCTTCAGTCGAAAGTAGGCAAACTGCCCTCGAAGAACAAGATGAAGAATTCAATTAAAGTTGAAGTTATGGTTCGGAAATTACCGTAGTATTCACATAATTATGACGAAAAATTTCAAGTTATTCAGCTAATAACAAAAGAATGCCCACACACATAAATCATTAAAAAGAACGCTTCCTGAATCGGCGATTTTTGAAGTTATTTATACCTGAATTAAATGAACTCTGTATCACGTGCTTTTTCATGGAACCGACTTGAAGGCGTCATCACGAGTAGTCGTATTACATGTATTTCCTGTGTTTTAGCACTTTTAGGGCATTCTATTCGGTACTAAATTACATATTTGCGGCGGGGTGACTGAAATCGGGACTTGACTTATTTTAGCGCATAAAATGTAAAACGTACTAAGCAGCTATTATATAAAGAAAAGAAAAGGAGAGGAAGAAAAAAAAATTATTTTGAATTTTGACATTTTAAATTCAAATTATGTTTTTCACAATAACGAGTGTGTGTTTGTGTGTGGGGGTATGTGTGTTTGTGTGTAGGGGTATGTGTATGTGTGTGTAGGCATGTGCGTTTGTGTCTGTGTGCAGGCATAAGTGTGTGGGTAGTTGTGTGTATGAATGTGTGTGTGGGGGGGGGTATGTGTGTAGGCATATGTGTTTGTGTGCAGGCATGAATGTGGTGGTAGTTGTGTGTGTGTGTAGGTGTATGTGTGTGTATATGTTTGTGTGTGTGTATATGTGTATATGTGTTTTGTGTGTGTGTGTGTGTGTGTGTGTGTGTGTGTGTGTGTAGTTGTGTATGTATGCACGTGTGTGTAGGACATGGATGCAACCTCTGGCGACGGCTTTCGCTCTAGGAGCAGCATCGTGAGGAGCGGCCGACGGTGATGCAGCAGAGGGTGCTGGTGGGAAAATAAAATCATAGGACATCAAAACAGTCAAATGAAAGCAATAAGCAATTGTGAGTGCTCAAAAAATCACGTTAAATTTGTCCCTGTTCGGGCTCACGGTTCAGACTTTCAAATGCTTCGCCAAAAAGTTTTTATTGTTTCCAGACACGTAGAAATAAAAATCACATATTTTTAGTAATGTTTAATGTTTTCATCATCATTTTTTTCTTCTTAATTAATTAATTAATTAATTTAATTACTTTTTTGAGGAGTCATGTTAACTTATTGTTGCGTTTTTCAGTGCATTGCTTGGATTTTTTTAAAAAATTATGTATATTATATTCATTTATTTATTTATTTGGGAATTTCTTTCGAATAGGGTATTATTTGTATTTATTGGTATTAAGTATATTTTAGGATTATTATTTAGCTTTAAACACTTGGATGTGATAATTAAGAATGATTTTTCTATGAATCATATGTCATATCTAACTCACGAATTTTTAATGCCAGAAATATTTAAAGGAATTGATTTAGCCCACGTTTTTCATTTTCATTTTATCTGTTTTAAAATAAGTAGCTCTTTTTTTGCAAGCGGTAATCCTTGTCGCATTAATTTATGCTTTTTATTTGCATAAGTTATTCGCTAGTGTTTTGTACAAATTAACAGATCATCGAAAAAGGAGTGATTTCATACTACTCATTAATGATTTTAAAGGATTTTGAACCGGTAAATATTTTTCAGTTTTAAAATTTGTTTCATTCAACATTACAATTCTGCACATTTCTAACTACATATAGAACTTTTCTGATGATTACTTATTTTATTATGGTGTAACTTTGAATGTGTTTCGATTAATTATTGTTCTTCTCGTACATTTAGAGTGAATAAAAATTTGAAAATAGTCTTAAATCTATGCAAAGCTAGTATTAAGAAATATAAATTTTTTTAGAAGAATGTAGTTATAAACTATAGGATGTAGAAATTCAAAGAGAGAGAGAAATTGAAAAATAGTCAACAATGTTTCAAAATTGTTATCCTTGATTCTAATTACTTTAATTCACCCAAATCAAAGACTTTTTTTTTTTATTTGAGAAAATGCATTTCAGTTTCTTCCAGACTTAACTGCTGTTTTCCGCAGCTGAGGATTTCCCGAATACTATTGTTATTTTTTTTTCAATGAATTTCTGTTATTTTCTTTCTCCCTCTCTCTCTCTCTCTGTGTGTATGAATCACATCATTTACACTTTCGGCTCACTACATTGTAATCTACATGTACTGACAAAAAAAAAAAGAAAAAAAGTTTGAATTTTGTCATCTTGAATTCAAATTATGTTTTTCGCAATCACGAGTGTGTGTGTGTGTGTGTATATATGTAGGCGTGTGTGTTTGTGTGTGGGGGTATGTGTGTTTGTGTGTAATGTATATGTGCGTAGGCATGTGTGTTTGTGTCTGTGTGTAGGCATGAGTGTGTGGGTAGTTGTGTGTATGAGTGTTTGTGTGCGTGGGGGTGGGGTATGTGTATGTGTGTAGGCATATTTGTTTGTGTGTGTATGTGTAGGTGTCTGTATGTCTGTATGTATGCGTGTGCATATGTGTTTGTGTGTGTATGTGTTTGTAGGTGTATATGTGTGTATGTCTGTGTGAGTAGTTGTGTATGTATGCGCGTGTGTGTAGGATATGGATGCAACCTGGAGACTTTGCTCGCTAGAGGAGCCGGTCAACGATGATGCTGCAGAGCGTGCTGGTGAGAAAATAAAATAATAGGACATCAACACAGTCAAATAAGAACAATAAGCAATCATGATTGCGCAAAAAAATTAAAAAAAAAATAATTTGAATTTTGACATCTTGAATTCAAATTATGTTTTTCGCAACCACGAGTGTGTGTATGTAGGCGTGTGTGTTTGTGTGTGGGGGTATGTGTGTTTGTGTATAGGGTGTATGTGTGTGTAGCCATGTGTGTTTGTGTCTGTGTGCTGGCATTAGTGTGGGTAGTTGTGTATATGAATGTGCGTGTGGGCGGGGAGGTGGGGTATTTGTATGTGTGTGTAGGCATATGTGTTTGTGTCTGTGTGCAGGCATGAATGTATAGGTAGTTGTGTGTATGTGTTTGTGTATGTGTGTGTTGGTGTATGTGTGTGTATGTATTTGTGTGTATGTATTTGTGTGTATATGTGTGTGTGTGTAGTTGAGTACGTATGCGCGTGTGTGTAGGATATGGATGCAACCTGGAGACTTTGCTCGCTATAGGAGCAGCATCGTTAGGAGCCGGTCGACGGTGATGCTGCAGAGGGTGCTGGTGGGAAAATAAAATCATAGGACATCAAAATAGTCAAATGAAAACAATAAATAATCGTAATTGCTCAAAAAAAAAAAAAAAGTTGCTCAAATGATTTGTTGGTACATTTATGCTGGTACATTTTAACTAAAAACTTAAGATTAAAACCATTTTAAATTCACTATCATACACCCTATGCTCACAAAGAAAAGACTACATTGTTAAAACTACAGGTTGCATGTGGCACCTTTCAGGGGTGAAACGCTTGTAGCACCAGCGGCACCCAATAATGCGCCCAAATGGCACCCTTAACTAGGGTAAAAAGTTTACATCATTAACCCTAAGTGCACCGAATGTGAAATGATGGAACCTTAAGAGAGAAAAATTGCATTATTGTTTTTTATTGCAGATCATCCCCCGCGGATGGGTGTCAATGACACAGAATTTTGACTCCCAGTTTCCCACCAGATGGAAGCACCTGGACTCTCTTTGATGGGAAAATGCACTTGGTATTTAATTTTACCGAGGGAATTCAAAGTGGTTTTTACGTGCCGCATACAACAGACGATGTTCTGCATCTCGAAAATCCGCCAACTAGACACTTTGACAGCGGGTTGGAACCCGGACCAAGGGGTACGATGCTAAAGCCTTACCCCCACACCATCCAACCCACATCACTATATAAACTATCAAATTAAGATTGGAAGTTTATGTCAAAATCAAAACCTTGGGAGCGGGTATGACTCCAAAACTTCTCCTCGCAGTGCAACTAGACTTCATATTAGGTTCGCAAAGAAAAGTAAGGTGAAAAAAACCCTGATTGCACCTGATTTAGTGCCATTCTATATTCATTAAATATTAAAGATTTTTTTTTCTTATTTTTAATAGCTATGTTACTGTAAGGTTAAAATAAAGTAACGTTTAATTGCGATGCAGTTTACAGATATAACCAAAAATGAAACATGCAGCATAATCTAAACGAGCCGCAATAACTCAGCTATTTTACTTTAAGTAATAAGTATGCATGCAGCAGCTTAGGTTAATATCAAAATTTCTTTGCTCAGAACTCACTAACTTTTCGTTGACCTTGACCACTCTTCTTATGTCAGTTGAATGGAACGAAGTTTGCATATGAGATGCTGTTGCATTCTAGATAAAGATTTAAATTATGTTCCAAAAGGTATTTAAATTATATTTAATGTCCAATTTTCTTCCATAATAATTCTGTAAAGAAGTGCTACCATGTTATAGACTAGAAAATCTCCCGTCAAGGTCCGATGGGCGAAAATTGCTTCTACATTTGAACGAAGCAATTGCATGTTTGGTGATATTTTGAAAGTTGAAATTTTAACCCTTACTCTAATGCATTAACCCAAAACTCCAGTACATAACGGCATTAATTGAACATGAACATATGACTTATTCTGGAACGCCTGGAGCTTAGAGCTCCTAAATTCCCTGTATAATTCTTAAAAGTTATAAAAATGTTTTATGTTAGAAACGGTTAAAATTTTGAAAAGATAGAAAAAAGAATAGGAAGTGAGGGGATTGGCCAATTAGAGGAGAGTTTAAAAATAATACATTGAGCTATTGAGGATCATTCTTTTCCTTGACCGTTACAACTCCCTTTTTTTTTTGTTTACCTCTTGTGGTGTATTGGTTGAATATGTCGTTTTCTTGAACAGAATGAAATATTAAAATATATTTAACTTCGTATATTTAAACACAAAGCACAAAAACAGGGGGCAAAAAATCGAGCTGTGCTTATAAATACCCTGATGGGAAGTTACTGTGACTTCCCAAAAAGTCTTTATTCGGCAATTTCTGGCAGACGATTCGGCAAAATCATCACCATTCGCAAAGTTTGGGGTTCTATTCGGCAAAATTATCATCTTTCGGTGAAATTTGGAGTTCCATTCGGCATATTGCGAATTTCCTCCCCTCCCCCCCAAAAAATTTAAGTTCGGGGCGACCCTGACTGCCTTCTTCGAGCACCGAGGTTTTCAATTGAGGCAATGAGAAGCAAGCGATGTAAGTGCCAAAACTAAAAATTTTGAGACTACTAGTGCAAAAATTAGGAGAACTTCTCTGTTCTGAGGCAAGAGATGGTACTAGTAGCTCTGGTAAGTGCTGCTGTGCAGAAAGATTTTAAAAATAATTTTAATGGGTTACAGTACCTCAAAAATGATGAAACGATCAAAAAATTTTTTTATTGCTTATTTCAAAACTAAAAACTATTCTGAACACAGGGAAAAAGTTTCACTGCTTTAGTTCAGTTAATATTTAAAAAGTTATGAGTGGTTTTAGGCCATGCTCGCTATGTGTTCTCATGCAAAAGAAAAACTTTAAACTGCTCGATTACGGTATTTTTGTGTTTTCATGTCATTAGAATCCCTAAGGATTTTTTTCTATTGAAGATACAGCTTTAAAGTAATACTTTTTGCAATTGGGATAACATATTTGACAAAACTATGCATTGGATAAGCATTTTATAAATTACTCAAATGTTTAGAGCATGTTAAACATTTATAAACTAATTTAAAAAAAAAACTTTGATTTTTTACATAATTAATCACAGAAAATGTTCTAATAAACTCATAAGCAAATGAATGCACAGATTGTTAGAGATGACTATAGTGATCATTTAGCAAAAAAAAAATTAATTAGTGCAAAAATAAAAAAGCCTTAAAGATTTCAAAAAACTGAAATTTTCTTCAATTTTTTGAATTTTTAAAAAAAGTAGGCAATATTTTTTAAATTTTGAAAATAAATTTTTGATTAGGAAATAAGTATGCATGTTATGGTTTCAAAGAAATATAAAATTCACTTAAATTTTAAAAAAATGTTTGAAAGGTACTGTGTCCCCTTAATGAAAGCTTACCAGGATCTGAACTTTAAAACGCGTTTTAATCAAAACTTTAACAAGTCCACTTTCAACCCCTACTTTTTCCTACTTTTTCCTAGAGATACTTCTCTGCCATTTCCTTCTCTCTCCAGAAACGATCATATCACTGAAGGAATAAGCTAAGAGTATCGTTTTCTCCCAACAGTATCCCTTCTCATTGAAAACCACGCACCACACATACCAAACATTCACTTTTTTCCCGTCGCTCAGTGAACTTTATCTTCAATTCACTCGCATATGTATTCAAGTCTTTTCCCAAAATGGCTGGATGATTGGTAGCCATCTTTTCTTCCATTCAAACAAAAACTTAAAAATGAAGTTTTTATCTTGCTGAATATAGCCTGTCTAGTTATCCGTCGGATAATTTACGATGCAGTCCTAAAAGCAGGAATTTCTATTAGACAGACTGTATCTTTATTTAATGAGGGCCATTTATAATGAACCTTTATTTGCATCTGTGTTATGTTTCAGGTGGGAATCGTAAATTGTTTCTTTTTAAAACTTTTCTTATGCAGCTAATTACAATAATGTAATGTTAAATATGTCTACTGCGCATTATTATAAAATTGCTTTAAAGTAATGTACTTTTAAAACTCATTTTGTTATCTGTTTTCTTTTTTATTATATGCGTAATGGGAAGATAAAGGGAACACACATTGATGAAAATGTGTGATACTGATCTGCAAAAGAGAATGGCAGTATCGTATTTTTTTGAATGGAAATAAGTCGAAATGTTTTGGTATTTTTGTAGTAAAAGCATGCAAGTAACGACTAAGCTACCTATTGCCAGCACAGAGTGAAGGATTGTAGCGCGGCGATTATCCAAATTCCAATCAATTGAACTGTCCAGTTGTTCAAAAACTGAATTCCCATTTCATTTGCGCAAGATTCTCTTGATACTGAATCATCGACCCCTTCATCTGGAATACGCTCTTCAATAGTGGCACTATTGGGCATGTTACAGTTAATCGTCTTCCCTGGTGAGTCTAGTTTCAATTTGGCAAAGAATGATGAACGAAAAAAAAATACTTTTGTGCTATCATAACATTAATTGCAGAAAATTTGCATCTTACTGTGTACAGGTTTGTCAGGGTTTCTAGGAATCCCTTTTTCAATGCAAAAGACTAAGCTTTTGGATGTAAACGTATCTGCTTGCGTCCATAAGTATACATCTTTCAACTGAGAAAAGGGGTTTGTCAAAACCCCGAAACATGCGTATAAAGTGATCTGTAAATTTCATGCAATTAACCTTGTTATAATTTCTATTTATGATGAACTAGTTCGCATCAGAAGCTATACTAGTGAATACCATCTCCCAAAAAGCTTCCAGCATCTAGCGACTAATTGGACAAGTGCCAGGTATGATGATTTAAGGTACCACCGGATATCATTCAAATAGACAAGGACACAAGGAGTTGGGGCACGGAAAACATTGTTGCCAAAAAGGAGGCCACAAGTCAAAAAAGATTAAGAACCCCTGGTATAGACAACAGATTTTCTTAACAGCTGCCCATCCTAAACCAGGATAAGGAGAGAAGGAACATCGTATGCTTTGTTGAAATCTATATGTTCCCTTCTAAAGTTGTTTTAAACATCATTTAATGCATTTGAAATTTAAGTTTTCTCTGTTTAAATATGTAAGAAGCGTCTCTAAAGCTGTTTGTCCAATTATTCGAACTTTTGTTGATCCGAAGTACTGCCGGTCTTGACAGGTTTAAATGATTAGCATTCTACTGTCAGTAGCACACTTAGTGGTACACTGAGCATTTTCCCATTTAAAAGTGAATCTTTCACAATTTTTCTGTTCTTTAGAAGATTGTATTTAATCAAGAGCGAAAAAGAACATTGATTTTGGAAAAAATGAATTAAATAGATTGTAGATTTGTTTAGGGTTGCAAAAAGAAACTAAGACAAAAGCAACGATCTCTACCCGCTTTTAGAAGTCGGAAAAGGCTGCTTTGTGTATGTGTATCAAGAAATGAGATTGATGTAAAGACTGCTCATACGGTAACGTATGAATTCACTGCATATTTTTTGAGGGGGGTGGGATTCTAAATCACGTTTAAGTCTTCTCTTTTTTTTAATTCGTCTTAGAGTTGCGGAGTCATTTTGAATTATTTTGTACTAGCCCCATGCCTAGGCCATGTCGTTTAAATATTTTCTGAAGGAAAGGTGGGAATGTCACTTTTCATTTTTCACTCCAGGGTCCTCCGTCCCTACCACTATTTGTGGTTTCACCAGTTGTATGGGACTCTGAAGACAAATCACATACTATACTCAAGACAGATTAAAATTTATCAAAACATATACATATTCATACATGCAGGTAGTTATCAATGGAAACACTCTGTGACAAGCGTGTTGGGAATCGATACGCTGCCACAAATGTTCTGTTGATAAAGATGCCTTCTGACTCTAATCACTCACACTGGTGAATCCAGATAGTGATTGAGTTCTCTGGTCATTTTTGCTGATATTGTTCGCTTTTTAGACATAACAATCCTCCTCAATACCGTCGGTTTCTTTTACTAAGCTTCTCTTTCCGTCCACTGCTTTGCTTTGCCGAGCTTGTCTTACCGCGCTGCGTGTATGCTGTTATGATTTTAGATACTGTACCTCTAGAAACACCAAAAAGTGGAGAAGTTTCAGTTACACTTGCTTCAGCTAGACGCGCTCCAACAATTTGGTCTTTTTCAAAATTTGAGGTCCGATATTTCACGCGCTTGAAAAATCCAAAACGTCCAGAACTTCAGTTAATCCATCATATACTACCAGAATATGTACATTGCTATTTATAAAAGAAAAAAAAAACAGATATCTAGTTTTATTCTTTATTACGTACGAAGCACATTCAAAAATGTCACTTTTATTCACAGGTGTTTCCATTATTTTGATAACTATCTGTAAATACGTTACATTTTTCAGAAGATGGGGTGCAGGACATGAAATAGCTCCCTCCTGTACTCCCTCCCTTGAAAAACGGGCTTAGTTTCATTTTTTTTCCCTTAAGACCCACTCTGCACCAGGGCCGAATTTAGCTCCATGCCGCCCCTATGCAGATTTGAAATTCGCCGCTCCCTCCCCCCCTAAAAGAAGCAAAATTTCCTTGATTCAAAAACACAACCCCCCCTCCCCGATTTATTAATAAAGCAGAGTTATTTTTTCATGAACCTGTTGTTTCATAAAACATGTTCTCTTTCATTCTTTGAAGTTTTAAAACATTTCCTTATAATAACAACGCAGATGAATTAATAAAACATGATATAGACTTGAGCTATACCTATAAGGGAAAATATAATGATAGAACATGTGCAGATAAACAGTAACCGAGATTTGTCTCGAATGCTATGCTAAGCATATTAGTATGTTTCACAATAAGACAGTACACTGTTAGAACTACAGGAGCCGTTGAAAGGTCCTTTGGCACCCTGGGGTGAAAGCAAGGTGCATCCGGGTGAAAACGGAGGCTTGGAGATGTCCTTGCGGTTCTTTTGGCTCCTTTAAAAAGGGTTGCCCAACTGTCACGTGATCTGTCACATGATATTTATGATTTTTAATGGCGGCGTTCATGAAATGATAGAAGTCATTTTCATGCATTTTGTATTATTACGTTTATTTTTCAAATTTATTCTTCGTGATTACAGTAGTAGATGCCTTCTTCTGACGACTCGATTTTACTAAAAGGAGCTTGTAACCCTGTAACCGCTGTTCCATGCTTGTTTACAAGTCAATGAAGTGAAACTGGACCGTTACTACTTCGCTAAGTTTTTTTTGTTCTTATATTTATTTCACGTATGATTATTTTGTTTCGGTCGCTATTCTTTTGAGAGATGAGAAAATTATATAGTTTCGCTCACAATTCTGTAAATATCTTTGACTTTTTTTCGTTTTAATGAATCTACATCGCGTGTGCTGATACATATGTGCTGAATTTAAGGTGAAACATTTTTTGACTTTGAGATATTTACCCACGTGATTTCATGCTGTCAATTGTTTCGAAAGCTAAATTGTATGCATTTTTATTTCGTTTCAAACTATTTGGGTCGTTGCACAGTCAGAGATGTTTTAAGAAAATTTTCTGCCTTGCGAACGATCCTATTGGTTTAAAGCGCTGATTCTCCTTGAACGAATGAAGTTGAAATTTCTGAAGATTTGTTTACTTCTCGTCAAAAAAGTTTTAAGACTAAACTTTAAGGCTTGTGTAGTAAATTAAATCTTGACTAACATGCTTCATTATAAAGAATGATGTGAAACACCTCTTAACTGCTGCATAGGTTTTAAATTCAAATTTGGTAGGTTGTGGCAAATAGAAAAACATGCTTTGCTCTAGCAACGGAGCAATTGATATTTTTTGTATTCCCATTGACCAAAATTGTGGAAGGATCCTGATTGAGGAAGCAATCTTGAAATTACAGTCAAACCCTGACTTAAGGCCCACCCTTTAAAGCACCAATCCTATTATGCCACCATAATTATGTCTCTTGTTATGACGCAGACCAATACCATGCTCCAAAAAAATGCTTTTTCAAAAAAAATTCTGATGTTTACAGTAAGTTGACAATTATTTAATTACAAATGGGGCATTCCAAGGTATTTTTGACATTTATGTAGAGTCCGTAACGTGACCTTTTTTGCCATAACTTTTTAATTTACTGTTTAATTAGCATATTATTTTATTTTGATCTTTTCCTACCAACACACCAGCTCAAATTAAAATAATTTGCAAATCAAACGGTAAATTAAAAAGTTACGGCAAAAAAAGGTCACGTTACGGACTCTACATAATGTCCAAAATACCGTGGAATGCCCCAAATACTGATTATTCTCTTCTGTATCTATAGTGTAATAAGCACTCCCATCCAAGTTATTCAAAAGTAGAGTACACCAAAATGTTTCCAGGCAAAAACGCTTTGTGGAGAGCTCGTTTGCAATAAACTTGTGGTCTACTCTCTACCGAAAAACACTACCAGTGGTTGAATAGGAAAGTGGGGCTTTGTTAACATGTGTCTGCATTTTTTACACCAGGGCTTAAATTTTGCACAACCTTTACAACCCTTTTAGCTAAATGGGTTTATGGGATGAAATTACACCAGAAACTTGTCAATAGCTGGAGATATGGGGATTTAGTTGAAGGTGAAAAACAGAGTGCAGAGTAATGTTGAAATGAGAGATTCAGAATAACATCAACAAAGAGATTGTTTTGCAAAATCTTCCACAGTAAATAAATACATTGATGCCAAAAAATCAGTTTCAGCTTTTGAAAATATGGCTCTCGAGGAAATTATTAAGTTAGTGATTCCGATTCATCTGAAGGAGAACTTGGAAATGTAGAAGGGAATTTTAAGTCAGAAACTGTAATACAAATGTCGCATTTAGAAACTAACAAAATTCTTAAAGGAATATGCGACTGATAGAAAAATGTTGAACAGCCTTCTTGCATTAGAAAAGAACAGAGCTATCTTTTTTGAGCAAAAAAAAAAAGTCAAACTGAAACTAAAAAATATTAATATTTTGGACCAGAAAACAGGTAGTTTAGATAAACTAATTAATGTTGGAGCCTGAAATCTATTAATTTTTTAAACTTAAAGAGGTAAAATCATGCTTTAATTTTATCACATTTCTTAACATTATTTGTAATCTTACACTTTATATTTCGATATATTGCCAAAATCGATATAACGTCACCAAAAGATGGGATTTGACAGTGGAGTTATATCAGAGTTTTACTGTAAGTCTATCAAAAAGTCATATTAACATGCAGACTGCAGGGTTTTGTCGAAGCAGAAAATGGCTCAATCACATAGGCATGATCTTAACATCATTGTATCCCAAGATGTCACGAAATAGTGCTCAAAGAACTCCATAACTTGAAGGTGAAAATTCTGGTTTTTAAAAGCAAAAGCATTAGGCTCAGAGCTGAAACATTAGGAGTACAGTAGAATACCTTTATAAGGCCGACCTGTATAACGCAATTGTCTATAAACCGCACTACTTTTCAAAAGTAAACAATAGGTTTTGAAGAAAAAAAATCTCTTTGGTTTGTCTTGCAGACATAAATATTGTTAGGTAAATTCAATTTTGAAACTGTTTTTCATCTTTTCATCTTAATTCAAAGCTTTTAAATAAAAATTAGTATTCACAGAGAAAAGAAAATACCAGATGGCTCTTGAAAATGCAGCTGTTATGTTAACCATGGAGCTAGCAGAAATGCAGAATAATTCACTTTCTTTTGATTGTGAAACATATTTATTTGTGAATGACTAATGGTTTATAATTAGTGCTTTAGGACTCATTGCAGATAGAACTCATTCTGAAATGCTAATATATAGATATATTCTGAATATTAGTTTCAAAATTTGAATTGACCTATATAATGCCAAAACCTGTATAACACAAAAGCTCTGGTCCCAAGGTGTGCGTTATAACGGTCTTCTACTGTATTATTTATTAATTGTGGGTACTAATAATGCAATATATTCATTAGGTTTTTAGTTGTTGCTTTGTAGGAATTGAACATTTTTGTATTCTGTCACTTTTTTTTTACCTGGGTGCAATATGCTGTCAGATAATAGTACCAGGCTTGATGGTGCACTGATTTGATGCAAGTAAAAAACACCATAACAAGATTAAAAAATAACTTTATAAAGTGCACAAGAAAGATGTTGGAAAAAAAAAAACATTGTCTAGCATGCATCATATACAGGGCCCTTGCTAGGGATTTCAAATTGTTAGCCAACAAATTAGTCAAATTTTAATTGTATTAGCCAAAGACCTAAATTTAGTTAATTTTAATTGTGAATTAAAAAAATTTCCAGAAAATTTCAATTGGAAAACAAAGGAGTAAGTTTATAAAATAGACAATGCAAGTGCTAATATTTTAAATATGCAGTATACACTAATATTTTACTAAGCACCTAATAACAATGCATACGACATGGAAATCCCAATTTGTTTTTTTTTCTTGCAGATTTTCTAATTATAATTTTGAGGGTCGAGGGAAAAATCTTTTTTCTATTTTTTATGAAAATTTCCGAAAATTTTCCGTTTGCCAAGAATTATAGCAAATCAGCTTCTTTTGTTGAATTTACAATTTTATCACTTTTGGCGCTGTGGCGAATCTTTAGCGCGGGCCCTGACATTTGTAAGTAAGTTTTCATTTATTCTATAATTCTGCATACATTATTTTCTTAAAAATTACCGCAATGATGTACAACAACTTTGTTATATTCAGTTGGACTAAGCAATGTAGAAATTTCTACATCGTGATGCATCGCCAACCTTACATGGCAATGTCACAATACATTAAATGTAAGTTTTTTTTTTTTTTTGAAGATACAGTGAAATCTTGTCACAACAAATACCAATACAACTAAATATCGGTTTCAACAAAGGAAATTTTCTGCATATTTCATTTCCATTACTTTGCTCTAATTCAATTGCAGCGAAAATTCCGTTACAGTGAGCAAAATTTACGGTCCCTTAAAGTTCGTTGTAACGAGATTTCACTGTAAACTGCTTGTTTAAATTTTACAAAATAGGTTCCAGATGAAAAAATATAAATTATCCCAGGTACTACAAACATATTCTAACGCTAGCAGGAAGTTGCCAAAAAAAAACTGTTTAAAGGGACAAGATAGCAATAAATATTACAGGTGTTTTGGTATTACAATGAATCTATTTTCCTAATGCAAAAAGATGTGAGCAGTCTTTTAGCATTTAAAAAGGGGTCCATCAAAACACCAAAATATGTAAATGCAATCTTAGTAGCTATTTTACACTTTAAGCGTCTTTTTTTTTCTTTTGTTGTTGTTGAATGATCATAAGATATGTATAAACTTTGTTCATCAATATTTTTTCTGTCAAGAGCTTAAAAAACTGCATTTCCTGCAAGTTTTGGGAAAAGTGAAGATTTTCGTTCGCTTATGATACTTCCATGAGAGATAACAAAACTTAAATTTTTGGTTGGGAAATTTTTTTAATTTGCTGAATTGTACTGCATAAGCTATGAGTATGAATTCATCTTATGAGAAGAGACATTAAACATCATTATTTTTTTAAAAGGTAAGTTCAAAAAGTAATCGTTAAATTTTATGAATCATCTGAAAAAAATTGTGGAATAAGGGCATTTTTGTAGGTCACAGTAACCTCCCATCTGGGTGCCCCTGCTTCTACAGAATTTTGAAACAATTAAGATATTGAAACGGTAACGATTGTGGAATGGTGTCTGAATATTGGTGGTAGGATTTGTAGCCAGTGCTATATTGATGAATTGGTTTAGAGAAAAATTCTAATCTGATTTAAAGATGTAGGATGTACAACAGTTTTTTGCGATGCATTGCCCAACCCTAATATCCAGTAATATTCTATTGATATTAATTGAGATGCACTAAGTAAAAAAATATTCAGTTGAATACCTGGTTAATTTTTTTAATCTAAAAAATTTAATTTTTATTTTATGCCAATTTGAAATATTTTGCAGTAAGATACCGCCTCTAAGCCAAGGCTAAGGCCCCCAGAACAAAATGTAATGTACCAAACAGCCTGATCATCACATCCTGAGACTGCAGTTTGGATCTTTTTAGAGCTCCTCAGTCAGAATTGGTGAATAACTGAGCAGATGGCAGATATCATCTCAATTGAAGCTGAGAGTGCCTACAAACTGGTAGATAAAGTGAATTCACCAGCGAGTGTTCGCAGCATGGTATGGTTCGACTCGTGAGTTGAAGACAAAGTATGGGTATTTAGCAGTAAGTTACCACCTTTAAGCCAGGGCTAAGTCAGAACTGAATTGAGATGACATCCGAAACCAGCTCTGTTATTCACTATTCCTGACTGAGGAGTTCTAGTAAGAACGAAACTACAGTCTCAGTATGTGATGACCGGGCTGTCGGGGTATATTGCATTCAATTTGAAGTAGTTTATCTAATTTGTGTCTTATGTGAAATTTAAATGCACTTCCATAAAAAATCCTAAATTTATTTTCCTTAAAAGCATAGTTATTAATTTAAAATAAATAAAAAATAAAATAAATTATTCCAAAAATAACTTAATGTAGTACAACTAATCTTGGCTATGTTTATCAGTAGAGACGTACCAAGTATTCGGTAACTACTGGGTACTCGGCTTGCTCGGACAATTTGCCGAGTACTCAGTACTCGGGCAAATTTTGATCAAGTACTTGGCCAATACCGAGTAGTTGTAAAAAATTGAATAATGTTCAAAGCAGATGTTACAATTAATAAAAAAAGTGCAAGCATATAAATAATATACTGCAATCATTTACAATTCAAATTCAAATTCTGAGAATAATGAAGTTTGTTATGCCTCAATGGAGTAAATCTTATATTTTAATGCCCCAAAGTTAATGAAACTTAAATATTAAAAATGGGGCAAAAAGGCAAGTACAGAAAATATGAAATTTTTATATTATTAAATGGATTTTTGCCACTAACAAAATTATAAGAAGCATAAAAATACCCTTTCTTAAAAAATAAAACAATGTTAAAAGCACAAATGTGCAGGAACACTGTATACACGTGTTTTGGCATTACAAGGAATGCTTTTTATAATGCACAAAATGTGAGCTTATGGATTTAAAGACATCTGACAAAAGTCAGATTTTTTTACGTTCATTTGCTCACATTTTATGCACTAAAAAAGATGTTCCTTGTAATGCAGAAGAATATGTCTGCAGTGCTCCTGCACATTTGTACTTTTAACATTGTTTCATTTGCTTTAAAAAATTATTTACATTTGTATGACTAGAAGTATAGATTGATATAATTTGTTTTAATTCAAACTTGATAATCCTATCTTTTATGTATTTGTTTATTTTTACTTTAAAAAATAACTTATTTGTAAAATTATTGACACAAATAAAATCTTTTAAATAATACATAATTAAATTTCATCTGGAAGTTTGTTTTAAAAACTATTTTTTTTATATGGAGGTCTATACTACTATTCCAATGAGTTCACAATTTGTCAGGTGTGTGTCCGTGGTTCTTCTTAAAACATAATTGGAACTCGGTACTCGGCTGAGTAGCGAAAGGCCGAGTACTCGGCTACTCGGCCAAAGTGCTACTCGGTACGTCTCTATTGATCAGAAATTCTGCATAAAGTGATTAGTTTCTTTTCTGGGGATATAGGGTTTCATAACTGACAATCATGATAACTGGTTATGTTGTAAGGTATAATAACTATGTTTATGTTTTACAGCCTGTACATTGTAAATTTTCACCTTTTCACGAGGTTACTTTGGGACTGAGAAATTTTCAAAGTTAAAGGGCTGTAAGTTTACAGCCTTATTTTGGCTTTGGTTGACAAAAACTAAACTTTACAAAGTGTTTAAATAGTATTAGTTACACTATCTTTTTTTAAAAAATTTCATAGCAGTTTAAAATAATATCGTAATCTTTTACTTGTTAGTTAGAATGCATTGTTCTTAATTATCTATTTAATATATAATATTCTAGGATTGATCAGAGCTAAATAATGTAGACGCACGTCGTGCACGGATACTTCAACTGACGTGCGGATACATCGCCGCGGAGTTGCACGTCGTCCGATAATAGTAAAAGTTCATACTCTTTTCTTCTAATTCGTTTTAAATTTCTTTGATATTAAATTCGTTGATATTATTTATTTAGATTGTAAAAGATATTTCCAGATCGTATATACACCCAAGCGTGTGGTGGATGTATTCGCTGCGGGCATGCGCATCTCGCGATAATCGTTCAAATTCTTATTTCTAATTTGTTTTAAAATGATATTTAATTAATTTGTAAAAGTTATAAACGAATAGCATAAACGTAATAATAGCATAACGTATTCATAAATAACTCTTGCTACTAAATTTGTTGCACTTGTTTTTGTCCATTCCTTCAACAGAGCATTTCCAAGAAGCAGCGAATTGCTAGTTTTTCCTTTGTTCTCAGAAATTTGGATATCATATTAATATCTTGACTTGACAGACTAAGAAGAGAAAGGTCCCACCAATGTATGATCTGCAGTGGAGATGTAATACCCAAAATTATGTGAGCTTACGAATGCAAAGATATCGCTAAAAGAAGCTTAGTTTCAAAATTTTGAAATTTAACTTAGGTCTTTGCATAAATAGGCTCATATATAATTGGCATGAAAATTAGTTCCTTATAACCTCAAAGCATATACCTGCAATAATTTGCAATTTTGTGCTTTATAACGTTGTTTTAAATAACAAATTTTTACAAAATGAAGAAATTTCTTGTGATTAAATTTTTTTTTTTGTAATCCGAACCCCCCCCCCTCACACACATTTTTTTTTTAAAAACGTGTTTGACAATTATTAGCTTGCAGATACTTTTGAGTTGCGTGCGCAGATACTTTATATTTTTATCTGACTCTGGGATTGATATAAACTCATTTCCTTTGTTGTTCCTAGTGTAGATCAGGCACCTATGGTACAATGGTTCGCAGTCATGTTTCCTACTGTTTTGAATTGGGATAAAGCACTGTTCCAATGTTACCCCAATCAATGGGGTAGGATTAGGACAAATTTAGATTTTTTTAAATAAAATGTCACTATAACTAGAGTTATTGTTTTGCCATATCTTGTAAGAGGAATAGTCAATTGACATATTAGTGATTATTTAGCTTTTTTCTTTGAAAATAAAAATAAGAACAGTTAAACTTTGAAAAATGTTCCAAAGTTATCCCATCGTACAGTACTTTTAATAAAAGGTAGCTTATAATGCTTAACTTTATTTACAAATTCTGGAATACAAAAATCAAGTTGAACAGACAGAAAACAATTGTTACAACAAAACGATTAGAATTCAAAATTGAAATGTGAAGTTGTTTTAACTGATGCAATTTTAATATATTGGGTTTAATGGTTGATATCTAGAGTAGAATGTTAGGATCAGCATTTAGACAGCTTCAGTATATAGTTTTGGTTACTGCATAAGTTAAATTCAGATTTTCATATGTAATGACAGTTGGAAGAACATGCTTTGTGTTTTCAACAGCTGGGGTTTTTTGGTGTCCAGCCAAAACCAAAAATGGGTAAGCACAGACTGACAAAAATTGTAAAATCTTTGGAGGCAAGGAAAATTGGTGGGCTCCTGACAAATTGTTTTTAGAATTTGTGAGGAAATTCATAATAACATGGTTTGTAGAATAATATTGTTCTGAAATAACTAATTGCCAAGGTATTTATTTTTTAGTCAGACCTTCAAGTGAAGTATCTGTAAGGTAGATTTAAAGGTGCAGTTTGAAGTTATGTCTATCAAGCATTCATATTCACATAACAACAGACTACAGGGTTTTCTCAAAGCAAATAACGGTTCAACCACCTACGCATGATCTCGCCACACTGTCAGTGAGTTTCCAAGGGCGAATTCAGGGGAGGGTCAAAGGGTAACCCCCCCCCCCCTGTGGTGAAAAATATTTTTTCATTAGTTACGAAGTCTTTAGCAGTACGTAAGAGAAGGTATAGTGGGAAAATGTTTCTATAAAATAAATTTAAAATCTTTTTTCCTTACTTAGTGTTATTATTGTTGAACTTCACTTTTATAGAAACTGTAAGCTTAAGTGATGATTGACTTTTCAGGCCTAACTGGAGAAAATATAAAGAAATTCTATTGAAATATTGCTAGGAAAAACTTAAGTTAAAATTTGACTGGAAAATTTTATTGGGGTACAAGCACGCATAAAAAAAAGGGGGGAAACTTGCTGTTTACAATCCTGCTCTCCTTAAGTTCACATCTTGATTGCATTGTAAAAGGGTTTTATTTACAATGTGTGTCTACATGAAGATGTTGTACAACATTTTAATGCCACATTGTTGTGCCTTTCTTGTTTCTTGTTTTCATGGAACAAAAATTTTCTCGACACATTGACTATAAAAAATGTATTGAAATATGTTGTTTGGAAAATTAACTTTAACCATGAAGAGTGTAGCAATTAATGAATTTAAATTAACATTTTTTACGATAATGATATTTTTTTTAGAATACATATGTTGGTAATTTAATAGAATGACATAGAAATATTAATTGAAATGGCAATGCAGTGGAACTGCAATTTTCTGATTCAATTGAAACTGAACCCCATTCGGATGATTGGATTTTAATTAGTCAATATTTGTGTTGAAAAGGAGAGAAAAGAACATTTTTAGAGAAAAAGTCTTTGATTAATTGAAAGGAAAGTCAACACATTTACTTGTGTGTGTGCTGAGTATATTTACTTGTGCTGTACATTAGAAGCTTCTACACTATGACACTGACTCTTCATCCCAATAATGTTTGTGCTGCACCTACACTAGGTTTGTAGTCTAATCTTTTTAAAAATTTATCTTACTTTTATCATCCCATTAACGTTTATGCTGAGCCTACATTAGATTGGTAGTCTCTTTTAAAATTTATCTTATACAGTGAAACCTGTGTAAGTTGACCACATGCAGTGCACTACTTTTATTGATCAACTTAAACAGATGGTCAACTTATAGAGGTTGATTTATACTATAAAGGCTAATTACGTTCCTGAAAAAAAGCGGTCAACTTACAAGGGTGATCAACTTTACAGGTTTTACTGTATTTTTGTTTCAGAAATTCGGAAAGTAGGAGTTTGGATAATTGAAGTTCTACTGTAAGAGATATTCTAAAATCTGAAAAATTGATATGGGTTTCAAAAAACACAGTAGAACTCAGAGTTTACATATTGTATCAGATAAGGGTCTACAGGGCTTAAAAATCTAAGCATATTGTTTAAAAATTCGATTCTTTACCACTCGTCGCTCTAGGGTAAAGAATCGAATCCGTACCTGCCACTATTTGTGGTTTAACCAGTTGGATGTGACCCTGAAGATAGCTCTGATTTTCTGATTTAGGCTAGAAAATGAGCAATCCCTGGTCCAGCACTCCCAGAGGTATCGTTTCACTTGGGGGAGTGTGTGTAACATCCCCCCCCTCAACTCTTTACCAATGGGCTAGTGGAAGAAATCTGTAACCCTTGCTTGTTTTTTGTTTTTATGTACAATTTTATTTACAGCACATTCTGTACTAGCAACTTTTTACAAATTTGCTCCTTGGCTTGTATTTGCAATAAAATTTTTTATGCATTGACAAGCATTCAGAACCATTGGTGGTCTGTTGTACCGAGACGAGTAAAAATTGTTTCAGACCACCACTAAGTGGAATTCAGTATACCGTGGTACCAGTGGTTGATCACAGTCAATTAAGAAATTTCCTGTTACAGTTAAACCACATTAATGAGTTGAGCGAGTGGCACAGACTTCATATTTTTAAGGTTTGTTTTTAAGAAATTTTAATTTTTATAATTTTTTTTTGGGGGGGGGGTGCCCCCCCCAAACCCTCATAACATGTCGGTAGGAATTCCTATTTAAAGGGGAACATCCCCTTCCGCTATAACTCTGCAGTAGGGAAAAACCATTGGCCTTCTGGATTAAAAAAAAAATCAAGCTATTTATTCGAATAAGACCAAAAGTAGTAGGGCCTATTGGGGGGGGGGGGGAGGATGGAGCGGGTCATGGCGCAGACTTCAAATTTTTGAGGTTTATTTTTTAAAGATTTCAGTTTTTGTGGTGATTTTCTTTCTTTTTTCGGGGGGGGGGGATTGACCCCCTCGTTTTACTTAAGGGGGTTAACTTTTACTTTCAGGGAAGCACCCCCTTCCCGAAAGTAAACGCAATATGGAACAGGCATCAGCCTCTTGGATAAAAGAAATTCAAGCAATTTATTGCAATAAGATCAAAAGCAGTGGGTCCTACGGGGGGGGGGGGGGGTTGCAGCGGGTCATGGCACAAGCTTCAAAATTTTAGAGTTTTTCCTTTAAAAATTTTAGTTTTTTGATAGTTTTAATTTTTTTTCTAAGGACGGGGGGGGGAAGAGGTATGCCCTAGACCCCCTAATACCTGAGGGGGTGAAATCCTATTTCAGGGGGAACATCTTCTACAAGTGACTGATAAAGGGAAAAGCCATCGGCCTTCTGGATTTAAAAAAAAAAGCTTATTATTTGAATAAGACCAAAAGTAGTAGGGCCTACGGGGGGTGGGGGTGATGTAGCGGGTCATGGCGCAGACTTCAAATTTTTAAGGTTTAGTTCTTAAAGAATTCAGTTTTTATGGTGATTTTCTTTTTTGTTGGGGGGGGGGTGACCACCCCACCCCCCTTTTACCTAAGGGGGTTAACTTTTACTTTCAGAGAAGCACCCCCTTTCCGAAAGTAAACGCAATATGGAACAGGCATCGGCCTTTTGGATAAAAGAAATTCAAGCAATTTATTGCAATAAGATCAAAAGCAGTGAGTCCTACGAGGGGGGGTGGGGGTGGAGCGGGTCATGGCGCAAGCTTCAAAATTTTAAAGTTTTTCCTTTAAAAACTTTAGTTTGTAGCTTTTTTTGATAGCTTTGTTTTTTTTTTCGAAGGAGGGGGGGATGCCCCAGACCCCCCCCTAATACCTAAGAGGGTGAAATCCTATTTTAGGGGAAAATCTCCTTTTACAAGTGACTCTGCAATAGGGAACAGCCATCGGCCCTCTGGATAAAAGAACGTTCAAGCTATTTTTGTTCCATTAAGACCGAAAGCAGTGTTGCCTACGGGGGGGGGGGGGAGGGAATAGTTGAACGGGATGGAACAGACTTCAGATTTTTACGGTTGGTTTTTGAAAATTTTTAATTTTCATATTTTGGGGGGGGGGGGGAGGAGGAGCCCCCACCCCCCATCCCCATGACCTGTGTAGGGTAAATTTCTATTTAGGGGGGCATCCCCTTACGCCAGTAACTCTGCAATAGGAACTGGCATCGACCATCTGGATAAAAAATTTAAGCATTTTATTCGAATAAGGACAAAAGCAGTGTGGCCTGCGATGGGCGGGAGGGGGGGGGGGGGGGGTAGTTGAGCGGGTGGCGCAGACTTAATATTTAAGGTTGGTTTTTGAAAATTTTTAGTTTTATTTTTATTTTTTTGGTGGGGGGGATTTGCCCCCCACCCCCCATGACCTGAGGGGGAGGAGAATTACTATGTAGGAGGAACATCTCCTTCCGCAAATAACTGCAATAGGGAACAGCCATCGGCCATCTGGATAGTAAAGAGTCTATTCCAATAAGATTAAAAACAGCGGGGTGTACCAAATGGGGGGGGGGGAGTCGGTCATGGGGGCGCAGACTGCTTCAGTCAAAAAAGGTGATGTTTTTAAAAACTATCGATTTTTTAAGATTTTGTATTGGAGAACAGCCCCCCTGAACCCCCCACCCCCCAAAAAAACCCTCTCCCTCCCCGTACCACATGAGGGGCTACCTATTTTCCATTGGGGGAGGGGTTGCGCCCTTTCTGCAAGAACTGAATATTAAAACCTGCAATAGGGAAAAGTGAGGGTGCCATTTCTCACTCCTAGTATGCCATCTTTTCACCTACTGTGCACGCTGGGGTTAAGGGTGCCAGTTTTTCACCCATTTTAAGGGTGACATTTCGGCACCGTATAGGGTGTCGCTGGTGAACAAGCTTTTCACCTTTGAAAGGTGCCAATCGCAACCTGTAGTTTTAACAGTGTATCTTTATTTTCAGAATAAATTAACTAAATTCTTTGTTGTTTCATGATTTGTCATCATTTGCTCAAAAAGACATTTTGATTTATAAAATAAAATTAGAAAAAAAAAAAAATAGAGGGAAAAAACCGATTATGTGCCGAATTAATTCTGTTGCTTAAAAATGAAAAAAGTTACTTGTTAGTG